>NW_027507144.1:0-99029 GCF_052324685.1 Brachyhypopomus gauderio
AGAAGAAAGATATGTGATGTGGTAAATATGTAACAGATTATTCAAAGGCCAAACTACATCTATTTACATATTTACATTGACATCTATCAAATTAAATTAAATTCTCTCAACCTGAAACAACTGGATTGTTCAGAACAGAAGTAAACTTAAGAATAAAACCTCTATTCTTAAATAAATCAAATACCCCAGTCTGGTAGACATTCAGGAACTTCAAGTATTTTCTTAAATAATGTTTATATCGCCACCTTGAAAATGATAATTTTTCTTCGGCTTGCTTCTGACTCGCTATTTCTGTCTCTTCTCCGTTTTTGTCGTGTCACTGGTGTGCTTTGGCGCGCGTGTAAAAACACTGGCTCGGATTGGCTACCATAACGCTGCCTTAGCCTTGTTAAGTTTAAACAGGTGTTACACCGAGGACTGTGACCTATCGAGATCTGTTACTCCTCACTAGCCTGGGCAGTGGTCCGCTCGCATTACTGTTAGTATATCAATATATAGTAACGCACCGCTTTTAATGACCAGTAACGTCAACGGCGTTGTAACGACAGGAAAAGTAATTAATTATATTATCCCGTTACTGACAAAATGACGCCGTTATCGCAACACTGTACATGACTATCTCAAAAATGTTACTCTATTGTACATATATCACAATGATCACACATTACATTGAGAAATAGGTTTGAACCAACTAAGCTTTATATCTTAATTTAAGATTGTGAACTGCTGAGATCGTGGCATCTGTAAGACATCTGCACAGCGGGAAAGTGGTCAGCGATACAAGTGAACAGGACGAACCAACAGAGAAGAGAAGAAAGGTGGAAAAATCTCCTGCCACAAGGTGTTCCGGTCATGTGTATCTCATTGGGCAGCCAGCTCCAGCATCAGTGGCTGTCAACTTCCTACTAATCGCCAGGTGTATCGCCATTCTGGAGTATGGCAAGGATTAAAACACTTACTAGACCAAATGCAGTCAATCACTCATTGCAGTTCCTTTCTCTTCCTCTGTTGTGTTGTCTCTTCTCTTGTTTTTGACTATTTTCCTGTATTTCTCATGGAGGATCATGAAGTGATTGACTGCATTTGGTCTAGTGTTTTAATCCTTGCCATACTCCAGATGGCAAAACAACATCCAGTGTATCATGGGCTAGAGAACTATTGTCACTGTACAAGCCAACCTAGAAAATCCTGAAGCTACTGGATTACTGAAGGTTTGCCTACCGCTTCAGACTCTGTGTCCCAGCGACAACAGAGGTCTACGAATGGCTGCTTTTGAACCGTCCCCTTCACCAGTCGGTGTCTGTGACATGGCGGGCAGAAAGCCCCGCCTTTGTCGCTCTCTGCAGTTTGTCCCGGAGAGCAACGATGCCGTCCACCCTCTGCTATGTCACAAAAGCCTGGTGACGCAGCTCCACCGGACCGTCAGCCACCGTCGACCACGCGATGATGGCCTTGAACGCTGTCGGGTCCCAGACTCTCCTGGGAATTAAAGAAAGAGAAATACAGATATTTCTGTATCCTAATCGTCAGGACATCACCCCTCCTTCCCCTCTGTCTTGCCAGCAATCAGCAGGACCAAACATCACCCTTTATTATGTTAATTAACAGAGCAAGAATGAGGCAGCAGCTCTGTGGTGCACCCAGAAAGTCTAATACTACCGCTACTAATATCCTCTGTAAATATATATCACATGTATTTGTTTGATACTCTCATTGGCTTTATTGGGTATTTTCTGTCTAGAATAGATTCAAACAATTTTTTCCCCAATTATTTAGCAGATAGATAGATAGATAGATAGATAGATAGATAGATAGATAGATAGATAGATAGATAGATAGATAGATAGATAGATAGATAGATAGATAGATAGATAGATAGATAGATAGATAGATAGATAGATAGATAGATAGATAGAGAGAGAGAGAGACAGAGAGAGTACTTGGTGAAGCCAATTAGCACCGCCATGATAATGCTAATTTCCGGTAGCATTGGTATGGGATTTCCAATATAACATTAGCATGGAGCTAATTGTCGGCCGAGAGTGAAGTCAAATCTTTGATATATTATAATTTCTTTCATTTGATTATTAATGAAACTAATGGTATAAATAAAAAAGCGACCTTATTGATAGATGTTGTACTTGGTGTTTTAGAAAGCCAATTAGCACCGCCATGATAATGCTAATTTCCGGTAGCATTGGTATGGGATTTCCAATATAACATTAGCATGGAGCTAATTGTCGGCCGAGAGTGAAGTCAAATGTTTGATATATTATCATTTCCTTCATTTGATTATTAATGAAACGAATAGTATATTTTTTATTCAATTGAATTATCAATGTATCTTTACCTTATAAAGGATTAAATGTCCACCCCAAGAGGATTTGATGTCTTCAAATGTTTTTTTTGTTTTAAGCATAATTGGTTGTCCTGTAGGTCAGTGGATAAGGTGTTGGGCGACAGGCCACTCAGTGCAGGGTTCAAACCCCACTGTGACCTCCTGATCCTGGCTAATAGCCGGTATGCATCGGTTGAGGGGGGACTGGCCCGAACCAAGCCAACGCTACAGGAAAACCTTTTCTTCATTACTACTAATGCTTTACATTAGACAAACAGCCTGCTCGCTCTTTGCTGTTTTAGAAAGCCAATTTGCACCGCCATGATAATGCTAATTTCCGATAGCATTCCTATGGGATTTCCTATATAACGTTAGCATCCAGCTAATTGTCGGCTGAGAGTCAAGTCAAATCTTTCATATATTATCATTTCCTTCATTTGATTATTAATATAAACTAATAGTATATTTTTTATTCAATTGAATTATCAATGTATCTTTACCTTATAAAGGATTAAATGTCCGCCCCAAGAGGATTTGATCATTTTTTATTATTATCAAACAGTGCTCCTTCACTACAAGTACAACTATACACACATAATAAACATATAACAACATATTTAAAACTTGTAAATCCTGTAAAGCTGCTTTGTGTGACAACATGTGTTGTGGAAAACCAAAATATATTTCATTGGATTTGATTTGATATTTACATTTTTTTTATTATGTACAACTATTTACTACAGGGCAGGTGGGGCGTTTGGCTCACTAGACCTGTTCAAAAAACTACTTTTTCATTAACACTAATCTTTGGAGGACAACTTTTATTTTTATGTAAGAATCAAAAGAAAACAATTCTGTAAAATACAGTACAGTAGTAATAAAAATAATTGGGGTTAGGTGGGCCATACAGCGAAAAGAGGAGGCGAGAAAAGAGGGTCAGTGTTCAGTGTTCATGGTCAGCCACTGGTCAGTGTTCATCCACACCGTCCCCTCAAAAGCCCTCAATGTCTAAAATACAGTAAATAGTACAGGAAGAGGTGCCTTACACAATCACCAACTATAACAGCCTAAAATGTGGTTAGAAATGAGGGGGAGAGACAAGTAATTTTTTTTTACCTTATTTTCAGTAGTTTTTAGCACTTTGAGTTGCATGTATGTATGAAAGGTGCTATACAAATAAAGATTATTATTACAGTGGTACCTCGAGATACGAGCTGCTCTATATATGAGCGATCCAAGATACGAGCACCGAGACGAGCAAAATTTCTGTTCGACACCCGAGTGCACGCTCGAGATACGAGCATGAACCACTAGGTGGCAGTACAGTACTATATGGAAAAAAAGAAATAATTAATCAGCTCAAAGACACACTCAAACGCTTTTCTTTTTCACCCTCCCCCACAACCTTAGGTTCAAAAACACAAACATACCTGTATGTGCGGAGATGACGTCATTTAGCGCGTTCTAGCAGCCAATAGCGTTTTTTAAATTTTAAACACATCCAGCAGAACAATGAACTGATGGTTCACACCATCACCCCCCCCTCACCCGTCTACCTATAAGTGGCTGCATGTACATAACAAAGGGTGGCCTAATGGAATGCAAATATCCCCAGAACTGCCCCCTGGTGGAGACCAGGTAGAAAAAGTGTGGAATGAAAATGCTGGGACTCCTAGTGTTAAAACTACATTCCCAGAGATTGATGCTATGGCTTTGAAATTGGTACCAAACGATAGGTAATAACATTTTCATTTATCTGGTATAAAACACATAGACACTATGTACATTTCAACTATATTTAATGCAAAAACATACATATTTTTGATGCTTGGAAAGGATGACATCTTATGATACATGACCAGTGTTGGGAACGTTACTTTAAAAAAGTAATTAGTTATAGTTACTCACTACTTGTTCAAAAACGTAACTGAGTTAGTAACTGAATTACTCTATAATACAAGTAACTCGTTACCAGGGAAAGTAACTATTTGCATTACAGTTAAAAAAAAGTTATATGCCAATGAATAAGGATTTTTTGAAAAAGCAGTACTCACAGTCAGTTGAAATGAGTATTTATTGCACATCAACAGACCAGTGCAGGATAAAATCCTTTAAAACCCCAAATCTTTGTAAATAATAATAATAATAAAAAGCAAAAGTAAACAGTTACACTATATAAAGTGCATTTAAATCAAATATCAAATATATTTGTATAGCGCTTTTCACAACATATGTTGTCACAAAGCGCTTTACAGTATTTACAAAGTTAACAATACTATGGGTCCAAATCCCTTATGAGCAAGCCAAAGGCGACAGTGGCAAGGAAAAACTCCCTAGATGGTGGGGAATAGGAAGAAACCTTGGGAGGACCAAGACTCAAAAGGGAACCCATCCTCCATTGGGCGGCCCGTTAACACACAAATTACACAAAAACAAATTATACAGACTAATACACAAGTTACAAATAAATCACACAATCAGGCTAAGTATAAGGTAACTAGAATGAAAGTTCTGGGTGCTGATATTGTCAATGTAAATGTCTTATGATGAACGCCAGGTTTTCATTCCATGTCGGAGCGATGATACTGGAATTGTAGGCTCCAACTGCAGTGTTACTCCCCAAGTGAACCTCGGAGAAGAAAGATATGTGATGTGGTAAATATGTAACAGATTATTCAAAGGCCAAACTACATCTATTTACATATTTACATTGACATCTATCAAATTAAATTAAATTCTCTCAACCTGAAACAACTGGATTGTTCAGAACAGAAGTAAACTTAAGAATAAAACCTCTATTCTTAAATAAATCAAATACCCAGTCTGGTAGACATTCAGGAACTTCAAGTATTTTCTTAAATAATGTTTATATCGCCACCTTGAAAATGATAATTTTTCTTCGGCTTGCTTCTGACTCGCTATTTCTGTCTCTTCTCCGTTTTTGTCGTGTCACTGGTGTGCTTTGGCGCGCGTGTAAAAACACTGGCTCGGATTGGCTACCATAACGCTGCCTTAGCCTTGTTAAGTTAAACAGGTGTTACACCGAGGACTGTGACCTATCGAGATCTGTTACTCCTCACTAGCCTGGGCAGTGGTCCGCTCGCATTACTGTTAGTATATCAATATATAGTAACGCACCGCTTTTAATGACCAGTAACGTCAACGGCGTTGTAACGACAGGAAAAGTAATTAATTATATTATCCCGTTACTGACAAAATGACGCCGTTATCGCAACACTGTACATGACTATCTCAAAAATGTTACTCTATTGTACATATATCACAATGATCACACATTACATTGAGAAATAGGTTTGAACCAACTAAGCTTTATATCTTAATTTAAGATTGTGAACTGCTGAGATCGTGGCATCTGTAAGACATCTGCACAGCGGGAAAGTGGTCAGCGATACAAGTGAACAGGACGAACCAACAGAGAAGAGAAGAAAGGTGGAAAAATCTCCTGCCACAAGGTGTTCCGGTCATGTGTATCTCATTGGGCAGCCCAGCTCCAGCATCAGTGGCTGTCAACTTCCTACTAATCGCCAGGTGTATCGCCATTCTGGAGTATGGCAAGGATTAAAACACTTACTAGACCAAATGCAGTCAATCACTCATTGCAGTTCCTTTCTCTTCCTCTGTTGTGTTGTCTCTTCTCTTGTTTTTGACTATTTTCCTGTATTTCTCATGGAGGATCATGAAGTGATTGACTGCATTTGGTCTAGTGTTTTAATCCTTGCCATACTCCAGAATGGCAAAACAACATCCAGTGTATCATGGGCTAGAGAACTATTGTCACTGTACAAGCCAACCTAGAAAATCCTGAAGCTACTGGATTACTGAAGGTTTGCCTACCGCTTCAGACTCTGTGTCCCAGCGACAACAGAGGTCTACGAATGGCTGCTTTTGAACCGTCCCTTCACCAGTCGGTGTCTGTGACATGGCGGGCAGAAAGCCCCGCCTTTGTCGCTCTCTGGCAGTTTGTCCCGGAGAGCAACGATGCCGTCCACCCTCTGCTATGTCACAAAAGCCTGGTGACGCAGCTCCACCGGACCGTCAGCCACGTCGACCACGCGATGATGGCCTTGAACGCTGTCGGGTCCCAGACTCTCCTGGGAATTAAAGAAAGAGAAATACAGATATTTCTGTATCCTAATCGTCAGGACATCACCCCTCCTTCCCCTCTGTCTTGCCAGCAATCAGCAGGACCAAACATCACCCTTTATTATGTTAATTAACAGAGCAAGAATGAGGCAGCAGCTCTGTGGTGCACCCAGAAAGTCTAATACTACCGCTACTAATATCCTCTGTAAATATATATCACATGTATTTGTTTGATACTCTCATTGGCTTTATTGGGTATTTTCTGTCTAGAATAGATTCAAACAATTTTTTCCCCAATTATTTAGCAGATAGATAGATAGATAGATAGATAGATAGATAGATAGATAGATAGATAGATAGATAGATAGATAGATAGATAGATAGATAGATAGATAGATAGATAGATAGATAGATAGATAGATAGATAGAGAGAGAGACAGAGAGAGTACTTGGTGAAGCCAATTAGCACCGCCATGATAATGCTAATTTCCGGTAGCATTGGTATGGGATTTCCAATATAACATTAGCATGGAGCTAATTGTCGGCCGAGAGTGAAGTCAAATCTTTGATATATTATAATTTCTTTCATTTGATTATTAATGAAACTAATGGTATAAATAAAAAAGCGACCTTATTGATAGATGTTGTACTTGGTGTTTTAGAAAGCCAATTAGCACCGCCATGATAATGCTAATTTCCGGTAGCATTGGTATGGGATTTCCAATATAACATTAGCATGGAGCTAATTGTCGGCCGAGAGTGAAGTCAAATGTTTGATATATTATCATTTCCTTCATTTGATTATTAATGAAACGAATAGTATATTTTTTATTCAATTGAATTATCAATGTATCTTTACCTTATAAAGGATTAAATGTCCACCCCAAGAGGATTTGATGTCTTCAAATGTTTTTTTTGTTTTAAGCATAATTGGTTGTCCTGTAGGTCAGTGGATAAGGTGTTGGGCGACAGGCCACTCAGTGCAGGGTTCAAACCCCACTGTGACCTCCTGATCCTGGCTAATAGCCGGTATGCATCGGTTGAGGGGGGACTGGCCCGAACCAAGCCAACGCTACAGGAAAACCTTTTCTTCATTACTACTAATGCTTTACATTAGACAAACAGCCTGCTCGCTCTTTGCTGTTTTAGAAAGCCAATTTGCACCGCCATGATAATGCTAATTTCCGATAGCATTCCTATGGGATTTCCTATATAACGTTAGCATCCAGCTAATTGTCGGCTGAGAGTCAAGTCAAATCTTTCATATATTATCATTTCCTTCATTTGATTATTAATATAAACTAATAGTATATTTTTTATTCAATTGAATTATCAATGTATCTTTACCTTATAAAGGATTAAATGTCCGCCCCAAGAGGATTTGATCATTTTTTATTATTATCAAACAGTGCTCCTTCACTACAAGTACAACTATACACACATAATAAACATATAACAACATATTTAAAACTTGTAAATCCTGTAAAGCTGCTTTGTGACAACATGTGTTGTGGAAAACCAAAATATATTTCATTGGATTTGATTTGATATTTACATTTTTTTTATTATGTACAACTATTTACTACAGGGCAGGTGGGGCGTTTGGCTCACTAGACCTGTTCAAAAAACTACTTTTTCATTAACACTAATCTTTGGAGGACAACTTTTATTTTTATGTAAGAATCAAAAGAAAACAATTCTGTAAAATACAGTACAGTAGTAATAAAAATAATTGGGGTTAGGTGGCGAGGCGAGAAAAGAGGGTCAGTGTTCAGTGTTCATCAGGGTTCCCACACCTTGGTTAACATAAAATTCAAGGACCTTTCAATGACTTTCCAGGACCAACTTCCTCAAATTCAAGGACTGCACCTGCCAGCATTTACCTACTCTTACCCCTGAATATGTTATCAAAAAACGATGTTAATACAACGCAAATTCAAAAGACTGAATGTCATTTCAAGCCATGCATCCTGAAATTTTTTGTGCATGACATTAAGCGCTGATTCTACGAAAACTTCACTCACACTCAACATGACTGGCAAGTTAGCGATGCACATCTGAGATGACGACATTCACGTAAAATGGCTATAGTTGTTGAAGGATCAACAACTACCTACAGGAAACACTTGCTTTCGGTGCTGAACAAACAAACAAATTTCTCTACAGGAGAATGACCAAACTTTGCCAAGTAAAAGTCAGCATAAGCCCTGTGCAAAATAATGACATGTTGACAGTAGACAAATAATAATAATAATAACAATAATACACATATGCATATACACATACAGTACATACATAAAACAGAGGAGCAAAGCCATATAATGAGATCAAGGACCGTCAAGGACGGCTGTCTTTTATGCCTGTTTTCAAAAACTTTCCAGGGCCTTGAACTTATTTTTTCAGATTCACAAACTTTCAAGGACTTCAAGGACCCGTGGGAACCCTGAAGGTAGCTCTGCGGGACTTGAGGGACTTTGGTTTGTCATCAGGGGCTAATCTCCGGGAAGAAGCAGTGGCCGTGTTTATTTTGCCGAGTCTACCATGCATCAGTCAGCTAGCGGCGGCTAAACGCTTGCAGCTTTCACCTCAGCTGCCTAGGGAGGGGGGGACATGGGGGCCTATCTTCTCAATCACATGGTTTAAGGAGCGAGCCCCCTGGAAAAGATGATGCGCAACTAACCGTCTACTGACAATTCTCTGGAGCGCCCCAGGTCACTCTTGTTTCCCACCAGGATGACGGGGATGTTTTCCGACTGGTGCGCCCAGCGAAGCTGTATGCGCAGCTCCGAAGCCTTCTCAAAGCTGGACTTGTCCGTCACCGAGTTTACAATGATGTAGGCGTCGCCCATCCACATGCACTGATCCTTCAGCCACTGGCTGTTATCCTGTGGAATGGCACCCGGTTAATACAAAAGGCGCAGAACGCTCTGTGGCGTATCACCAATCCTGTGGTTTTAGGTGGTTGTTATCAGCGAGTGACTCGCTCACCTGTTCCCATATGTCCTACAAAAGCAGATTTGTCTCTTCTTCGTTGACGATGATTGACCTATCATATGTGTTTCCTGATGGGAAGAAGGAAGTAAGAAATAAGAACATTTATTCTGAAGTACTCAGCATCTCTTATCACAGTACCAGAGTCACCTATCCCAGTATCTAGACAGTAGGATTTTGACAAATCATCCATCAATCTGAGCCCTGACCGTGGAGTTTTCCTTTAGAGCCAGTGTATTAATCTTTTACACCCACTCTGCCTGGTGTTTGACTACAACTACCTAAGCTCTATTTGAGTAATGGGTGCAGCTGTGGCTGGCTGGAAATAGCAGAAATCAATACACCTTTACCTGCTCTCCCATATGACCCATTACACTGTCTGTTAGTCAGACCAGATTGTGAGGTCCTTGAATTAGCTTAATCCCATGTCCTTGGAACATGTTCTACTAAAAAGCAAGCATTATCTCGCAACAACAAAAGTGCCCACATTGGCACCAAGACTTTACCTGTCTCCTCTGAGTCGTGACTGTCCTCAACTCCACCAAATATCCTCGCCAGACTCGACTTCCCTACGTTGAGCTCGCCAAGAAGCACAACCTTGTAGGTGTGTCCATGGGAGTCGCTCCCGGAGGAGATGACAGAGTCGGATGAATCAGACACGCAGCTGTCACGGTGCTGCTCCCCGGGACCGTAGGAGGTGCAGCGCGTGAGTGTGGAGAGCTCGGCGCTCTGCACTGAGGGCATGGTGGAGCAGAACTCGCGGTGGTCCACTGGTATGCTCCTCCGGTGTAAACTCTGCAGGTTGAAGGGAGGAAAGGGTATACTTCCTCTCCTTTTATCCATGTTCCGCAACTTGTCTCCTTTGTTCAAAGTCATGATTATAATATAAGCAGTTTGTTAATATTGTTTGTCCCACTAAGTAGACAGCCCATATTAGCCTACATTAAATACACTTATTTATTGTTTCTGTTCTGACATATCCCAGCTGCCAATATCTATAAACATAGCAGTTTTTTACAGATAAACATGCCAAACCTGCCTATTTAAAATATATAAACTTAGATGTATATTTGTCCAATGTCTTCTTTCCAACGTCTGAACTCCAATGGTCAAGAAAAATCCGTTTGGTATAGCTCCTTTCGTTTCTCTTCTACAGTGCGGTTCGGTTATGATCAGAGATGAGACGGAGCCCCTTATTTATTGCCCGGTAGGATCGCTGGCGTCAAAAAATAATCAGAAAAAAACAGCAGATTGTTCAGATTTAATGTTAATAAAAATAAAAGATGTTTTAATAAATATATAAAAAGTTCTTACCTCTGGTGTCATGACCTCTGAAACGAAGGATGTTCTTTTTAAACTTGATCGGTCATATTTTAGGACTGCAAAAGTCTTCTCAATGATGGCTTCAGTCTAAAAAAAATATGAAATAAGCACAATATTCAGTAATTAAATTGCTGGAGCTCTTAAAAAAAGGTAAGCTCTACTAAAATGACAAAATAGTGTATTATAATAGCGTATAATAAGAGTATTTAATTAGCTCACTATTTTACACCTTGGTCCATGAACATGTTCCTGGTTTAAAACATGGACCTTCAAGTGTTTTAAAGGGCTTGTTGATAAAGTAGGTGTACTTGTAGCCGGGTAAACTATGTGCAAGACAGGTATCCAAAGTATCCAAGACCAGGACAAAGAAAAACAATATGTCAGGCTAATATCTAAACATGTCTTTGGACTTTACCCATGTTTTAATACAAATATTTACCTGGTTTTCTTCAAAGACAGAAATGTTTCCATCTCTGAGCCTTTTCATTTTCAGGTCAAAAGTGGGGTTTTCAAGCAGGAACATTCTATTGGACCTCAATCTTCTGGACTGCAGGTCTTTTTCTAGTGTCTGCAAACAGAAAAAAACATAATTTTATTAGTGAATTTGTGAAGTGTAATGATGCTTATTGATGTAAATACACCGCACAACATAACATTAGACTTCTTTTCCTGCTGATTATTGGGTGGTATTCCAGATTTTAAATTTTAGTTCAGAAATTGAGTGCTGAAGAAGATTTCCTTTACTGTAACTCACTATTTTTTTAGTCAGTGTAAGACTGTTTTTCTATTGTGGTTTAATATAAATTACCATTGGTGTTACCATGTTTGCCATTAATTAATGAATCTATGGCAGCCCATAGCAGTATTATTTGACCTATTCAATGTTTGGTGAGTGTGACATATTTCTTTGACATTACAGGTACTCAAGAGTATTTGATGCTGCGCTACTGATCACATTAAGTACTTTCATTTATTTTAGTAAGTACATTTATTGAATCATAACAGTCAAGTTTGCAATTATGTTTTCTTGTCAGATATGTGCATATCAGTGTAACTGCTCAGTTGCCTATGTGAGACACGTGAAAATTCACAGAAATATGCACAATTTAAAACTGCAGTGTTGTATCCCTAATTGCAAAAGGACCTTTCGAAAATGTCACCCAGCTTCTGATGGCTCATTTCTCAGAGAACACCACAGGACTAGTTCTTCATGCAGATCTAAGTTTCCATTGAAAAAATACACTCTACACATGTGTGTGTTGTGTGTGTGTATGTATGTCATGTGTCAATTTATCAAGGGTTCACACACAAGGTTGTAATTTGCTGTATTTCAAAAGAATTTGACAGGAATTTTTTTGTCATGTTTCAGGTGGAACAGCAGGACACTGTATTCAGCGCTGGATGGTCAGCCTTGAGGGCCATGTAATATGTGAGGGGATGCAACCCACCTTCTTGACAGGGCTTGCTGCCTTATTTTCTATCTTCTACATCTTCAATCTCGAATACCAAGAAGAGGCCTCATGCACTCTTGAATTCATCCAAAGGTTAGGTATTTTCACTAAAACATGTGTTTCTTATCTCTTTAATGGTATACTATTGTGAACAAAACATTTTCTGCTTTTTGTTGTGTTGTTAATGTAAGTGAGTTACACAAATTGAGTTTTACACTGTCTGAAGAGACACTATTATTTTTCAGGCGCTTCATTGGTATAAACCCTGAGTGAGGCACCAAGGCTGGACGGGGCAAAGACTTGTCCAAAAAAACTGGCAAAGCCACCAGCAAAAAGATGACAACAGTCAACCCACATGTATCCACTCTGCTGAGAAGACTGATGGACTTTCACTGGGACTTCATTTAAAATGGTGAGATTATTCAGTCCCATTGCACACACACACACACACACACACACACACACACACACACACACACACACAAAGACACCAGCTTGTCTCATTGCTTTAATTCTTTTTCCCTCACAACTTTTCTCTCTCTCTCTTACAGGGTAGAAAGTCTGAATTGCTGTTATTCACGCACCTCACCTGGTCCCTCAACACAAGCTCCATAACAAAGCCCAGCAGCGTCTCTACTTCCTGTAGACTGAGGAAAGCACACCTTCCACCTCCCATCCTCACCATGTTCTACAGAGGGACTGTAGAGAGCATCCTGAGCGCCTGCATTACCGTCTGGTTCAGGAGCTGCAACATCTCGGAGCCCAAGACCCTACAGCGGATAGTGAGGATAGCCGAGAAGATCATTGGTGTCTCTCTCCCCTCCATCAGTGACATCTACACCACACGCTGCATCCGCAAAGTCACCAGCATTGTGGAAGACCCAACCCACCCATCACACGGTCTCTTCACTCTGATGCCGTCCGGCAAAAGATACAGGAGCATCCGAGCCTCCACCTCCAGACTCTGTAATAGCTTTGTTCACCAGGCAGTCAGGCTCCTCAACTCCCAGACACAGAACTGACACACACCAACACTGATCTGACCCCACACACGCACAAAAAGACTGCACTGAACCCCCCACCAGAAATAGTTGCTGCTCTCCCACAGGACCTATTAACTACCTCAGAACCACTGTGTTCATGTATGTTCCATATGATACAGTATATCACTCATCTCAGACACCACTTAGACCACATTGCACTGTACCAGCTCTTTACACCATCATGTCTCAATTGTCTCTGGCCTGTTGTATTTATTGTAATGTTTTGCTGTGAGATTGCCCTATGCTGCACATTTTGCACAGTCTTGAATTGCTACCCTGCCGCACTTTATGTTGTCTGTTGTACTGTCAATTTGTGTTACACCATGGTTGCGGAGGAACGAAATTTCGTCACACTGTGTACCTGCACTCTGATGTAATGACAATAAAAAGCCACTTGACTTGAAGTTTGTCTGGATTGTTCCTGTTGTTTCATTATCGGAACTGTTATGTTGTGACTAGTTTCATGTCAACATTTCCAAGTCTGAATGCCTTGTTCTTTTATTGCACTATTTTCAGTCAAAGGGTTGTGTTGTTTTTTTGTTTGTTTTTTTTTTTTTACAAAGAAGGCACTATTTGAATGTAGAGAATTTAAATTATGTTAAAATAAAAGGCAAAGTGCATTAAGAAGCTGTGTTTTTTTCACATTGCAATTACATACTGCTAAATTCACAAATCACATTCTGTTGTAGTTTGTAGATTTTGTTGTAGTTTTGTAGAGTACTACTATTATTATCATAACTATAATTATAAATGTCAGTTATGGAAGCAGTGGTGTATTATTATTATGGTTACTATTAATACTTTTACTACTATTATTGTCACGGTGAGGCGGCCCTCTACCGGCCGCCTCTGTCCACAGCGGCTGTTGTTGTTGCTGTTGTTTGGTGACGTCATGTGCGTCCCTCAGGTGGGCAGAGCCCGTGATCCGTCTCACCTGAGGGTCGTTTGTTTGCCTATATATGTCTTGTCTTTGTACCAGATGACCGCTGGTCATTATATCCTTAATTTGGGGATATTGCACGGGTTTTAGGTTTGCACACTTTCTATTAAACCATCCTTTTTCCCTGAGACTTGGTGTGATCGCTTCCTTTTAGTTGCTCACCCCCGCCCGTCACAGAATGACCAGCCACCCTTCGGAAGCCGCCGAGTCTCTTTTTCTTTCTCCTTCGTTCGTGGTCATGTCTCGTGGTAAGTGTTTGTCTGCGTGGTGTTTTGTGAAGAGTTCCGCCTTGCTTTTGTGTTGTGTTTGTGGCACGGCGTGGACCAGGGCTGTCTGCCCTGGGAAAACTCTTCCTGTCTGTTGTTTGTTAGTTTGTTTGAAGAGCTCCGCCGTGTCTGTGTTTGTGGCACGGCGAGGACCAGGGCGTCTTCCCTGGAAAGGCTCTTCATGTTTTGTGTTGGTTAAAACGTGTGTTCATGTCGACGAATGTGTGGATCAGTGTGCGTGCTCGTTATGTTTAATGTTACATGTTTTGTGTGTGACGCGGTCGCCGCTCGTCACTGTCGCCTCGCTCCCCGTGTGTCTTGTGTTAAATGTGGGGAGCGACTGCGACTCTGAGCGGCGCGCGTCACTGTGTGTTTATGTCGAGTGCGCATGTGTAGGTCCCGTCTGTCTGTTTGTGCACCGTTTTTGTTTGCTTGTCTAGTCTTTGCATGTGTGTTGTGTCCTAGCGTGTTGTCAACTGTTTGCGTGTAATTCCACGCATGCTCCTCCCCGTGAATGTGTGTTTGGGGGGGACCGGCTGTGGTCCCGTGCCATGGGGTGTGGCATGGAGGGCGTCGCTCCTGAAGGAGGCCCTGAATAGGGTAGGGCGCGTTTGTGGTGTGTGTGTGTGTGTGTGTGTGTGTGTGTGTGCGCGTGCTGTTCTCTGTGCAGGTGCTTCTCCTTGGCGGTGTTCCTGGACCTTGTGGGGGTCTCCACCTGGCAGGAGCCCTCTTGTGTTGTGGGGTGACCGGAGCCCGGTCATGAAGAGCCCCTCCCTAGAGGGCTGGGGCCCCCGGATGTTTGGGGACCATGGGGCTCCGGTCTGAAAAGCTCCTGCTGAGGAGGGAGATCCTCCCTCCTGCCCGGGGTGACCAGGAGGCCCTTGGGGCTGCTCCCTAGCCCGCGTTGGGGGTGCTCTGGGCGTCCACCTTGCGAGGAGAGGCCCCGGGAGGGGTTGGCTTCCCAGGAGGCTGGGGTGACCCCTAGCAGAAGGCAGGGGTCAGCTCTGGGAGGAGGTAGGTCCAGGAGGTGAAGTAGCCACGCCTTGGAGAGGTAGCCTGCACACACACACACATACACGAGGGACAAGAGAGGAGCTGTAGCCCCTCGTCCTCACACCTGTGGGGCTCACCGGCTGAAGGCCGGTTAGGGCGTGAGGGCCCTGTGACCGACTGGGGCGTGGTTTTGTGTTAACGGCCCGGTCGGTCCAGGGTCCCGCCCGGGGAGGCGAGCTGAGTAATGAGTGTTTTTGTGTTTCAGCTCCCGGACTCAGGAGGTGTCCATGCCTGTCCCTGCCTTCCTGCCCCTTCGTGTTTTGTGTGCAGCCGCTGTGTGCCACACACCCAGTGGAGGGGAGTGCGGCTTGGTGGGGGGGGTCTGTCACGGTGAGGCGGCCCTCTACCGGCCGCCTCTGTCCACAGCGGCTGTTGTTGTTGTTGTTGTTGTTTGGTGACGTCATGTGCGTCCCTCAGGTATGCAGAGCCCGTGATCCGTCTCACCTGAGGGTCGTTTGTTTGCCTATATATGTCTTGTCTTTGTACCAGTTGACCGCTGCTCATTATATCCTTAATTTGGAGATATTGCACGGGTTTTAGGTTTGCACACTTTCTATTAAACCATCAGTTTTCCCTGAGACTTGGCGTGATCGCTTCCTTTTAGTTGCTCACCCCCGCCCGTCACAATTATTATCATAACTATTATTATAAACTGTTATGGAAGCAGTGGTGGATAATGTAATTGTAATGACAATATAGCCATTATTTTACTTTATTATTATTCTACTTTACAATGTTATTTTATTATATTTTACCATTGTATGTACCTTATGCTTTGGCAATACAAATGTACATATTTGTCATGCCAATAAAGCGCCATTGAATTGGATTGAATTGGATTAGAATGTGGAACATAACACTTCTTACACTGCCCTGATGTCATAATAATGACACATATGAGGATCATTCCATGTACACTATAATTTCAGATCAGATTGTGTAGTGTGACGCAACTGACCATGTTTGCCAAAATGAAGTGTCTCTGGTGTTGGTGTGCAGGGGGAATCCAGGACGAGTCAACAGACACAGACATGAACAAGGAGTCCAGAAGAGAAATCAAACTAAAAGCTAAAAGAAAAGCAAAAGAGGAGACAGAAAACATCATTCCCTTGAGTGAGTGAATGAGTACAATGTTAACAACTTATTTTGTGGCATGTATAGGGACTTATTTAAGGTATTTTTCTTTGAACACAGTTCAGTAAAGCTCAGTATCAGTAAGGTTCATGTAAATGGTTTATTCACTGTGTATCTTTATGCTTGTAGCAGTACTGAAAGTCTTTCCCTTTAGAAAATCATTAATAAATTGCAATAATTAGAATTCACAGGAAACAAACACAGTTACATGTTACTCCTAGGTAGCGTTAAGTAACTTTGGAGTTCATTATTATGGGTCAGGGGCTGTACTGTGATACTGATCACATCACCCTGGTAAAACCTCTATTAATGTCAATACCAGAAAAACAAGCATCAACACAGCTCAACTGAAAAACATTCATCTGACATTCTCATGTAAAATTGATTAGTGTATGTTGAAGAAATTTTTTTTTGTTGTTGCAGAAGCTCCTGTGACCGATGATCTGGATAAGATGATCGATGATCTCTTCCACTTTCTCCAGGACTATTCTTCTGACCTTCCACCTCTAGGTGATCAAGAGACATTCATACAAAATCCCATACTGAAAACACATTTGCTAATTTACTGACATCAACTTGTTCAATACTTATTAATATCAATACCATAGAAGTTTACATTAACACATCAGCATCAGTACGATTCATGTAAATGGTTTATTCACTGTGTATCTTTATGCTTGTAGCAGTACTGGAAGTCTTTTCCTTTTGAAAATCATTAATAAATTGCAATAATCAGAATTCACAGGAAACAAACACAGTTACTCCTAGGTAGCGTTACGTAACTTTGGAGTTTATTGCTAGAGCCATTAAGTGAAAAATAAGAGAAAAAGAAACAGAAAATAGGTCTGTTCTATAGGATTTCTCTTTTCTTTCTATTTTTGTTGTTATTTTTGTCTGTTTTGTTCTTGTCTTTGTTCTTTTTTGTATTTCTCTGTAAAGCATCCTTGGGTACTTTGAAAGGCGCTATATAAGTGGAAATTATTATTATTATTATTATTATTATTATGGGTCAGGGGCTGTACTGTGATACTGATCACATCACCCTGGTAAAACCCCTATTAATGTCAATACCAGAAAAACAAGCATAAAAACAGCTCAAATTAAAAACATTCATCTGACATTCTCATGTAAAATTAGAGTATGTTGAAAAAAAAAATTTTGTTGTTGCAGAAACACCTGTTCTGGACTTTTCTTCTCATCTTCCACCTCTAGGTGATCAAGAAACATTCATACAAAAAACACATTTGCTAATTTACTGAAGTTTACATTAACACAGATCAGCTGAAAAATATTCACCTGTTATTACCACACAATATTTAATAAGGGCTTCTTGAAAAAAATTGTTTTGCAGAAGGAACTATGAAATATGTGTTCTCGACATCTGTCAGGAACCCTCACAGGCTCCCTTGGACAAGACTGAGGTCTCTTGCACCCTGCATGTAGGTGACCAAGAGACATTCATACAGAATCCTATGCTGATTACACGTTTGCTAATTTACTGACATCAACCTGTTCAATAGCTAGTAATATAAATAAGAGAGACTCTTACATTTACAGAAATCAGCTGAAAAATATTAACCTGTTATTACCATTTAATATTTAATAAGGGCGTGTTGAAAAAAAATCTTTTTTTTTGCAGAAGGAACTTTGAAAGGAACTCTCAACGAGTCCTGTCAGGAGATCTTGCAACTCACCTCTAGCCTGTTCCTGTGTCTTCATGTTGTTGTTGTTGTTGTGGTGTTTGTCCCTCAGGTGGGCGGAGCCCGCGATCCGTCTCACAGTCTTGTTGTTGTTGTTGTTGTGGTGTTTGTCCCTCAAGTTGGCGGAGCCCGTGATCCGTCTCACAGTCGTGTTTTTGTTGTTGTTGTGGTGTTTGTCCCTCAGGTGGGCGGAGCCCGTGATCCGTCTCACAGTCGTGTTTTTGTTGTTGTTGTGGTGTTTGTCCCTCAGGTGGGCGGAGCCCGCGATCCGTCTCACCTGAGGGTCGTTTGTTTGTCTATGTATGTCTTGTCTTTGTACCAGTTGACCGCTGGTTATTATACCCTTAATTTTGAACAAGTCACGGGTTTTTGGTTTACGCACTTATTCTATTAAACCATACA
The DNA here is from genome assembly GCF_052324685.1 of Brachyhypopomus gauderio. Taxonomy (NCBI): domain Eukaryota; kingdom Metazoa; phylum Chordata; class Actinopteri; order Gymnotiformes; family Hypopomidae; genus Brachyhypopomus; species Brachyhypopomus gauderio. Next base: position 18,746 of record NW_027507144.1, read on the forward strand.
TTTTCCCTAAGACTTGGCGTGATCGTTTCCTTTTTGTTTCACTCACCCTGCCCGTCACACATGCAAGTCTGTCAACATCGACTTTTCATCATCAGTTTAGGCTCCCATAATCCCTCATGTTCTGTTTTTACAATATAAAATATACAAATATATGCCTGTTCAGTTGTCTAGTCCGTGGGGTTAGTGTTGAAAACACAGCTTGTGGTCTTAGCAGCCTAGGAGGAGGCCGACAGAGTCCGGCTCTCTCAGAGCACTGTGAGGTTGTGGCAGGTCTTGGACTTTTGTCGGAAGGCCATCTTCTTGTTCTTCCGGGCAACCATGTGGCCCAGGAAGCATTTGGCCTTTTTGCTGACTGCCCTCTGTGTGGGGTGGGGGGTAACAAAAAGTGAACAGGAGGGGGAGAAGGTGGGGTGGACACATGAGAATCACAAGTGCAGGTTAAAGGTACAGGGTTCCCACACCTTGGTTAACATAAAATTCAAGGACCTTTCAATGACTTTCCAGGACCAACTTCCTCAAATTCAAGGACTGCACCTGCCAGCATTTACCTACTCTTACCCCTGAATATGTTATCAAAAAACGATGTTAATACAACGCAAATTCAAAAGACTGAATGTCATTTCAAGCCATGCATCCTGAAATTTTTTGTGCATGACATTAAGCGCTGATTCTACGAAAACTTCACTCACACTCAACATGACTGGCAATTTAGCGATGCACATCTGAGATGACGACATTCACGTAAAATGGCTATAGTTGTTGAAGGATCAACAACTACCTACAGGAAACACTTGCTTTCGGTGCTGAACAAACAAACAAATTTCTCTACAGGAGAATGACCAAACTTTGCCAAGTAAAAGTCAGCATAAGCCCTGTGCAAAATAATGACATGTTGACAGTAGACAAATAATAATAATAATAACAATAATACACATATGCATATACACATACAGTACATACATAAAACAGAGGAGCAAAGCCATATAATGAGATCAAGGACCGTCAAGGACGGCTGTCTTTTATGCCTGTTTTCAAAAACTTTCCAGGGCCTTGAACTTATTTTTTCAGATTCACAAACTTTCAAGGATTTCAAGGACCCGTGGGAACCCTGGTTCATGGTCAGCCACTGGTCAGTGTTCATCCACACCGTCCCCTCAAAAGCCCTCAATGTCTAAAATACAGTAAATAGTACAGGAAGAGGTGCCTTACACAATCACCAACTATAACAGCCTAAAATGTGGTTAGAAATGAGGGGGAGAGACAAGTAATTTTTTTTTTACCTTATTTTCAGTAGTTTTTAGCACTTTGAGTTGCATGTATGTATGAAAGGTGCTATACAAATAAAGATTATTATTACAGTGGTACCTCGAGATACGAGCTGCTCTATATACGAGCGATCCAAGATACGAGCACCGAGACGAGCAAAATTTCTGTTCGACACCCGAGTGCACGCTCGAGACGAGCATGAACCACTAGGTGGCAGTACAGTACTATATGGAAAAAAAGAAATAATTAATCAGCTCAAAGACACACTCAAACGCTTTTCTTTTTCACCCTCCCCCACAATCCTTAGGTTCAAAAACACAAACATACCTGTATGTGCGGGAGATGACGTCATTTAGCGCGTTCTAGCAGCCAATAGCGTTTTTTTTAATTTTAAACACATCCAGCAGAACAATGAACTGATGGTTCACACCATCACCCCCCCCTCACCCGTCTACCTATAAGTGGCTGCATGTACATAACAAAGGGTGGGCCTAATGGAATGCAAATATCCCCAGAACTGCCCCCTGGTGGAGACCAGGTGGAAAAAGTGTGGAATGAAAATGCTGGGACTCCTAGTGTTAAAACTACATTCCCAGAGATTGATGCTATAGCTTTGAAATTGGTACCAAACGATAGGTTAATAACATTTTCATTTATCTGGTATAAAACACATAGACACTATGTACATTTCAACTATATTTAATGCAAAAACATACATATTTTTGATGCTTGGAAAGGATGACATCGTATGATACATGACCAGTGTTGGGAACGTTACTTTAAAAAAGTAATTAAGTTATAGTTACTCACTACTTGTTCAAAAACGTAACTGAGTTAGTAACTGAATTACTCTATAATACAAGTAACTCGTTACCAGGGAAAGTAACTATTTGCATTACAGTAAAAAAAAAGTTATATGCCAATGAATAAGGATTTTTTGAAAAAGCAGTTTTCACAGTCAGTTGAAATGAAGTATTTATTGCACATCAACAGACCAGTGCAGGATAAAATCCTTTAAAACCCCAAATCTTTGTAAATAATAATAATAATAAAAAGCAAAAGTAAACAGTTACACTATATAAAGTGCATTTAAATCAAATATCAAATATATTTTGTATAGCGCTTTTCACAACATATGTTGTCACAAAGCGCTTTACAGTATTTACAAAGTTAACAATACTATGGGTCCAAATCCCCTTATGAGCAAGCCAAAGGCGACAGTGGCAAGGAAAAACTCCCTAGATGGTGGGGAATAGGAAGAAACCTTGGGAGGACCAAGACTCAAAAGGGAACCCATCGTCCATTGGGCGGCCCCGTTAACCACACAAATTACACAAAAACAAATTATACAGACTAATACACAAGTTACAAATAAATCACACCAATCAGGCTAAGTATAAGGTAACTAGAATGAAAGTTCTGGGTGCTGATATTGTCAATGTAAATGTCTTATGATGAACGCCAGGTTTTCATTCCATGTCGGAGCGATGATACTGGAATTGTAGGCTCCAACTGCAGTGTTACTCCCCAAGTGAACCTCGGAGAAGAAAGATATGTGATGTGGTAAATATGTAACAGATTATTCAAAGGCCAAACTACATCTATTTACATATTTACATTGACATCTATCAAATTAAATAAAATTCTCTCAACCTGAAACAACTGGATTGTTCAGAACAGAAGTAAACTTAAGAATAAAACCTCTATTCTTAAATAAATCAAATACCCAGTCTGGTAAACATTCAGGAACTTCAAGTATTTTCTTAAATAATGTTTATATCGCCACCGTGAAAAATGATAATTTTTCTTCGGCTTGCTTCTGACTCGCTATTTCTGTCTCTTCTCCGTTTTTGTCGTGTCACTGGTGTGCTTTTGGCGCGCGTGTAAAAACACTGGCTCTGATTGGCTACCATAACGCTGCCTTAGCCCTTGTTAAGTTAAACAGGTGTTACACCGAGGACTGTGACCTATCGAGATCTGTTACTCCTCACTAGGCCTGGGCAGTGGTCCGCTCGCATTACTGTTAGTATATCAATATATAGTAACGCACCGCTTTTAATGACCAGTAACGTCAACGGCGTTTGTAACGACAGGAAAAGTAATTAATTATATTATCCCGTTACTGACAAAATGACGCCGTTATCGCAACACTGTACATGACTATCTCAAAAAATGTTACTCTATTGTACATATATCACAATGATCACACATTACATTGAGAAATAGGTTTGAACCAAACTAAGCTTTATATCTTAATTTAAGATTGTGAACTGCTGAGATCGTGGCATCTGTAAGACATCTGCACAGCGGGGAAAGTGGTCAGCGATACAAGTGAACAGGACGAACCAACAGAGAAGAGAAGAAAGGTTGAGAAATCTCCTGCCACAAGGTGTTCCAGTCATGTGTATCTCATTGGGCAGCCCAGCTCCAGCATCAGTGGCTGTCAACTTCCTACTAATCGCCAGGTGTATCGCCATTCTGGAGTATGGCAAGGATTAAAACACTTACTAGACCAAATGCAGTCAATCACTCATTGCAGTTCCTTTCTCTTCCTCTGTTGTGTTGTCTCTTCTCTTGTTTTTGACTATTTTCCTGTATTTCTCATGGAGGATCATGAAGTGATTGACTGCATTTGGTCTAGTGTTTTAATCCTTGCCATACTCCAGAATGGCAAAACAACATCCAGTGTATCATGGGCTAGAGAACTATTGTCACTGTACAAGCCAACCTAGAAAATCCTGAAGCTACTGGATTACTGAAGGTTTGCCTACCGCTTCAGACTCTGTATCCCAGCGACAACAGAGGTCTACGATGGCTGCTTTTGAACCGTCCCTTCACCAGTCGGTGTGTCTGTGACATGGCGGGCAGAAAGCCCCGCCTTTGTCGCTCTCTGGCAGTTTGTCCCGGAGAGCAACGATGCCGTCCACCCTCTGCTATGTCACAAAAGCCAGGTGACGCAGCTCCACCGGACCGTCAGCCACGTCGACCACGCGATGATGGCCTTGAACGCCGTCGGGGTCCCAGACTCTCCTGGGAATTAAAGAAAGAGAAATACAGATATTTCTGTATCCTAATCGTCAGGACATCACCCCTCCTTCCCCTCTGTCTTGCCGGCAAATCAGCAGGACCAAACATCACCCTTTATTATGTTAATTAACAGAGCAAGAATGAGGCAGCAGCTCTGTGGTGCACCCAGAAAGTCTAATACTACCGCTACTAATATCCTCTGTAAATATATAGCACATGTATTTGTTTGATACTCTCATTGGCTTTATTGGGTATTTTTCTGTCTAGAATAGATTCAAACAATTTTTTCCCCAAATATTTAGCAGATAGATAGATAGATAGATAGATAGATAGATAAATATATAGATAGATAGATAGATAGATAGATAGATAGATAGATAGATAGATAGATAGAAGAGAGAGAGAGACAGAGAGAGTACTTGGTGAAGCCAATTAGCACCGCCATGATAATGCTAATTTCCGGTACCATTGGTATGGGATTTCCAATATAACATTAGCATGGAGCTAATTGTCGGCCGAGAGTGAAGTCAAATCTTTGATATATTATAATTTCTTTCATTTGATTATTAATGAAACTAATGGTATAAATAAAAAAAGCGACCTTATTGACAGATGTTGTACTTGGTGTTTTAGAAAGCCAATTTAGCACCGCCATGATAATGCTAATTTCCGGTAGCATTGGTATGGGATTTCCAATATAACATTAGCATGGAGCTAATTGTCGGCCGAGAGTGAAGTCATATCTTTGATATATTATCATTTCCTTCATTTGATTATTAATGAAACGAATAGTATATTTTTTATAAATTGAATTATCAATGTATCTTTACCTTATAAAGGATTAAATGTCCAACCCCAAGAGGATTTGATGTCTTCAAATGTATTTTTTTGTTTTAAGCATAATTGGTTGTCCTGTAGGTCAGTGGATAAGGTGTTGGGCGACAGGCCACTCAGTGCAGGGTTCAAACCCCACTGTGACCTCCTGATCCTGGCTAATAGCCGGTATGCATCGGTTGAGGGGGGGACTGGCCCGAACCAAGCCAACGCTACAGGAAAACCTTTTCTTCATTACTACTAATGCTTTTACATTAGACAAACAGCCTGCTCGCTCTTTGCTGTTTTAGAAAGCCAATTTGCACCGCCATGATAATGCTAATTTCCGATAGCATTCCTATGGGATTTCCTATATAACGTTAGCATCCAGCTAATTGTCGGCTGAGAGTCAAGTCAAATCTTTCATATATTATCATTTCCTTCATTTGATTATTAATATAAACTAATAGTATATTTTTTATTCAATTGAATTATCAATGTATCTTTACCTTATAAAGGATTAAATGTCCGCCCCAAGAGGAATTTGATCATTTTTTATTATTATCAAACAGTGCTCCATTCACTACAAGTACAACTATACACACATAATAAACATATAACAACATATTTAAAACTTGTAAATCCTGTAAAGCTGCTTTGTGACAACATGTGTTGTGGAAAACCAAAATATATTTCATAGGATTTGATTTGATATTTACATTTTTTTTATTATGTACAACTATTTACTACAGGGCAGGTGGGGCGTTTGGCTCACTAGACCTGTTCAAAAAACTACTTTTTCATTAACACTAATCTTTGGAGGACAACTTTTATTTTTTATGTAAGAATCAAAAGAAAACAATTCTGTAAAATACAGTACAGTAGTAATAAAAATAATTGGGGTTAGGTGGGCCATACAGCGAAAAGAGGAGGCGAGAAAAGAGGGTCAGTGTTCAGTGTTCATGGTCAGCCACTGGTCAGTGTTCATCCACACCGTCCCCTCAAAAGCCCTCAATGTCTAAAATACAGTAAATAGTACAGGAAGAGGTGCCTTACACAATCACCAACTATAACAGCCTAAAATGTGGTTAGAAATGAGGGGGAGAGACAAGTAATTTTTTTTTTTACCTTATTTTCAGTAGTTTTTAGCACTTTGAGTTGCATGTATGTATGAAAGTGTGCTATACAAATAAAGATTATTATTACAGTGGTACCTCGAGATACGAGCTGCTCTATATACGAGCGATCCAAGATACGAGCACCGAGACGAGCAAAATTTCTGTTCGACACCCGAGTGCACGCTCGAGATACGAGCATGAACCACTAGGTGGCAGTACAGTACTATATGGAAAAAAAGAAATAATTAATCAGCTCAAAGACACACTCAAACGCTTTTCTTTTTCACCCTCCCCCACAACCTTAGGTTCAAAAACACAAACATACCTGTATGTGCGGAGATGACGTCATTTAGCGCGTTCTAGCAGCCAATAGCGTTTTTTAAATTTTTAAACACATCCAGCAGAACAATGAACTGATGGTTCACACCATCACCCCCCCCCTCACCCGTCTACCTATAAGTGGCTGCATGTACATAACAAAGGGTGGCCTAATGGAATGCAAATATCCCCAGAACTGCCCCCTGGTGGAGACCAGGTGGAAAAAGTGTGGAATGAAAATGCTGGGACTCCTAGTGTTAAAACTACATTCCCAGAGATTGATGCTATAGCTTTGAAATTGGTACCAAACGATAGGTAATAACATTTTCATTTATCTGGTATAAAACACATAGACACTATGTACATTTCAACTATATTTAATGCAAAAACATACATATTTTTGATGCTTGGAAAGGATGACATCGTATGATACATGACCAGTGTTGGGAACGTTACTTTAAAAAAGTAATTAGTTATAGTTACTCACTACTTGTTCAAAAACGTAACTGAGTTAGTAACTGAATTACTCTATAATACAAGTAACTCGTTACCAGGGAAAGTAACTATTTGCATTACAGTAAAAAAAAAAGTTATATGCCAATGAATAAGGATTTTTTGAAAAAGCAGTTTTCACAGTCAGTTGAAATGAGTATTTATTGCACATCAACAGACCAGTGCAGGATAAAATCCTTTAAAACCCCAAATCTTTGTAAATAATAATAATAATAAAAAGCAAAAGTAAACAGTTACACTATATAAAGTGCATTTAAATCAAATATCAAATATATTTGTATAGCGCTTTTCACAACATATGTTGTCACAAAGCGCTTTACAGTATTTACAAAGTTAACAATACTATGGGTCCAAATCCCTTATGAGCAAGCCAAAGGCGACAGTGGCAAGGAAAAAACTCCCTAGATGGTGGGGAATAGGAAGAAACCTTGGGAGGACCAAGACTCAAAAGGGAACCCATCGTCCATTGGGCGGCCCGTTAACACACAAATTACACAAAAACAAATTATACAGACTAATACACAAGTTACAAATAAATCACACAATCAGGCTAAGTATAAGGTAACTAGAATGAAAGTTCTGGGTGCTGATATTGTCAATGTAAATGTCTTATGATGAACGCCAGGTTTTCATTCCATGTCGGAGCGATGATACTGGAATTGTAGGCTCCAACTGCAGTGTTACTCCCCAAGTGAACCTCGGAGAAGAAAGATATGTGATGTGGTAAATATGTAACAGATTATTCAAAGGCCAAACTACATCTATTTACATATTTACATTGACATCTATCAAATTAAATAAAATTCTCTCAACCTGAAAACAACTGGATTGTTCAGAACAGAAGTAAACTTAAGAATAAAACCTCTATTCTTAAATAAATCAAATACCCAGTCTGGTAAACATTCAGGAACTTCAAGTATTTTCTTAAATAATGTTTATATCGCCACCTTGAAAAATGATAATTTTTCTTCGGCTTGCTTCTGACTCGCTATTTCTGTCTCTTCTCCGTTTTTGTCGTGTCACTGGTGTGCTTTGGCGCGCGTGTGTAAAAACACTGGCTCGGATTGGCTACCATAACGCTGCCTTAGCCTTGTTAAGTTTAACAGGTGTTACACCGAGGACTGTGACCCTATCGAGATCTGTTACTCCTCACTAGCCTGGGCAGTGGTCCGCTCGCATTACTGTTAGTATATCAATATATAGTAACGCACCGCTTTTAATGACCAGTAACGTCAACGGCGTTGTAACGACAGGAAAAGTAATTAATTATATTATCCCGTTACTGACAAAATGACGCCGTTATCGCAACACTGTACATGACTATCTCAAAAATGTTACTCTATTGTACATATATCACAATGATCACACATTACATTGAGAAATAGGTTTGAACCAACTAAGCTTTATATCTTAATTTAAGATTGTGAACTGCTGAGATCGTGGCATCTGTAAGACATCTGCACAGCGGGAAAGTGGTCAGCGATACAAGTGAACAGGACGAACCAACAGAGAAGAGAAGAAAGGTGGAGAAATCTCCTGCCACAAGGTGTTCCAGTCATGTGTATCTCATTGGGCAGCCCAGCTCCAGCATCAGTGGCTGTCAACTTCCTACTAATCGCCAGGTGTATCGCCATTCTGGAGTATGGCAAGGATTAAAACACTTACTAGACCAAATTGCAGTCAATCACTCATTGCAGTTCCTTTCTCTTCCTCTGTTGTGTTGTCTCTTCTCTTGTTTTTGACTATTTTCCTGTATTTCTCATGGAGGATCATGAAGTGATTGACTGCATTTGGTCTAGTGTTTTAATCCTTGCCATACTCCAGAATGGCAAAACAACATCCAGTGTATCATGGGCTAGAGAACTATTGTCACTGTACAAGCCAACCTAGAAAATCCTGAAGCTACTGGATTACTGAAGGTTTGCCTACCGCTTCAGACTCTGTGTCCCAGCGACAACAGAGGTCTACGAATGGCTGCTTTTGAACCGTCCCTTCACCAGTCGGTGTCTGTGACATGGCGGGCAGAAAGCCCCGCCTTTGTCGCTCTCTGGCAGTTTGTCCCGGAGAGCAACGATGCCGTCCACCCCTCTGCTATGTCACAAAAGCCTGGTGACGCAGCTCCACCGGACCGTCAGCCACGTCGACCACGCGATGATGGCCCTTGAACGCCGTCGGGTCCCAGACTCTCCTGGGAATTAAAGAAAGAGAAATACAGATATTTCTGTATCCTAATCGTCAGGACATCACCCCTCCTTCCCCTCTGTCTTGCCGGCAATCAGCAGGACCAAACATCACCCTTTATTATGTTAATTAACAGAGCAAGAATGAGGCAGCAGCTCTGTGGTGCACCCAGAAAGTCTAATACTACCGCTACTAATATCCTCTGTAAATATATAGCACATGTATTTGTTTGATACTCTCATTGGCTTTATTGGGTATTTTCTGTCTAGAATAGATTCAAACAATTTTTTCCCCAATTATTTAGCAGATAGATAGATAGATAGATAGATAGATAGATAGATAAATAGATAGATAGATAGATAGATAGATAGATAGATAGATAGATAGATAGAGAGAGAGAGAGACAGAGAGAGTACTTGGTGAAGCCAATTAGCACCGCCATGATAATGCTAATTTCCGGGTACCATTGGTATGGGATTTCCAATATAACATTAGCATGGAGCTAATTGTCGGCCGAGAGTGAAGTCAAATCTTTGATATATTATAATTTCTTTCATTTGATTATTAATGAAACTAATGGTATAAATAAAAAAGCGACCTTATTGACAGATGTTGTACTTGGTGTTTTAGAAAGCCAATTAGCACCGCCATGATAATGCTAATTTCCGGTAGCATTGGTATGGGATTTCCAATATAACATTAGCATGGAGCTAATTGTCGGCCGAGAGTGAAGTCATATCTTTGATATATTATCATTTCCTTCATTTGATTATTAATGAAACGAATAGTATATTTTTTATTAAATTGAATTATCAATGTATCTTTACCTTATAAAGGATTAAATGTCCACCCCAAGAGGATTTGATGTCTTCAAATGTATTTTTTTGTTTTAAGCATAATTGGTTGTCCTGTAGGTCAGTGGATAAGGTGTTGGGCGACAGGCCACTCAGTGCAGGGTTCAAACCCCACTGTGACCTCCTGATCCTGGCTAATAGCCGGTATGCATCGGTTGAGGGGGGGACTGGCCCGAACCAAGCCAACGCTACAGGAAAACCTTTTCTTCATTACTACTAATGCTTTACATTAGACAAACAGCCTGCTCGCTCTTTGCTGTTTTAGAAAGCCAATTTGCACCGCCATGATAATGCTAATTTCCGATAGCATTCCTATGGGATTTCCTATATAACGTTAGCATCCAGCTAATTGTCGGCTGAGAGTCAAGTCAAATCTTTCATATATTATCATTTCCTTCTCATTTGATTATTAATATAAACTAATAGTATATTTTTTATTCAATTGAATTATCAATGTATCTTTACCTTATAAGGATTAAATGTCCGCCCCAAGAGGATTTGATCATTTTTTATTATTATCAAACAGTGCTCCTTCACTACAAGTACAACTATACACACTATAATAAACATATAACAACATATTTAAAACTTGTAAATCCTGTAAAGCTGCTTTGTGACAACATGTGTTGTGGAAAACCAAAATATATTTCATTGGATTTGATTTGATATTTACATTTTTTTTATTATGTACAACTATTTACTACAGGGCAGGTGGGGCGTTTGGCTCACTAGACCTGTTCAAAAAAACTACTTTTTCATTAACACTAATCTTTGGAGGACAACTTTTATTTTTATGTAAGAATCAAAAGAAAACAATTCTGTAAAATACAGTACAGTAGTAATAAAAATAATTGGGGTTAGGTGGGCCATACAGCGAAAAGAGGAGGCGAGAAAAGAGGGTCAGTGTTCAGTGTTCATGGTCAGCCACTGGTCAGTGTTTCATCCACACCGTCCCCTCAAAAGCCCTCAATGTCTAAAATACAGTAAATAGTACAGGAAGAGGTGCCTTACACAATCACCAACTATAACAGCCTAAAATGTGGTTAGAAATGAGGGGGAGAGACAAGTAATTTTTTTTTTACCTTATTTTCAGTAGTTTTTAGCACTTTGAGTTGCATGTATGTATGAAAGGTGCTATACAAATAAAGATTATTATTACAGTGGTACCTCGAGATACGAGCTGCTCTATATACGAGCGATCCAAGATACGAGCACCGAGACGAGCAAAATTTCTGTTCGACACCCGAGTGCACGCTCGAGATACGAGCATGAACCACTAGGTGGCAGTACAGTACTATATGGAAAAAAAGAAATAATTAATCAGCTCAAAGACACACTCAAACGCTTTTCTTTTTCACCCTCCCCCACAACCTTAGGTTCAAAAACACAAACATACCTGTATGTGCGGAGATGACGTCATTTAGCGCGTTCTAGCAGCCAATAGCGTTTTTTTAATTTTAAACACATCCAGCAGAACAATGAACTGATGGTTCACACCATCACCCCCCCCCTCACCCGTCTACCTATAAGTGGCTGCATGTACATAACAAAGGGGTGGCCTAATGGAATGCAAATATCCCCAGAACTGCCCCCTGGTGGAGACCAGGTAGAAAAAGTGTGGAATGAAAATGCTGGGACTCCTAGTGTTAAAAAACAATTCCCAGAGATTGATGCTATGGCTTTGAAATTGGTACCAAACGATAGGTAATAACATTTTCATTTATCTGGTATAAAACACATAGACACTATGTACATTTCAACTATATTTAATGCAAAAACATACATATTTTTGATGCTTGGAAAGGATGACATCTTATGATACATGACCAGTGTTGGGAACGTTACTTATAAAAAAGTAATTAGTTATAGTTACTCACTACTTGTTCAAAAACGTAACTGAGTTAGTAACTGAATTACTCTATAATACAAGTAACTCGTTACCAGGGAAAGTAACTATTTGCATTACAGTTAAAAAAAAGTTATATGCCAATGAATAAGGATTTTTTGAAAAAGCAGTACTCACAGTCAGTTGAAATGAGTATTTATTGCACATCAACAGACCAGTGCAGGATAAAATCCTTTAAAACCCCAAATCTTTGTAAATAATAATAATAATAAAAAGCAAAAGTAAACAGTTACACTATATAAAGTGCATTTAAATCAAATATCAAATATATTTGTATAGCGCTTTTCACAACATATGTTGTCACAAAGCGCTTTACAGTATTTACAAAGTTAACAATACTATGGGTCCCAAATCCCTTATGAGCAAGCCAAAGGCGACAGTGGCAAGGAAAAACTCCCTAGATGGTGGGGAATAGGAAGAAACCTTGGGAGGACCAAGACTCAAAAGGGAACCCATCGTCCATTGGGCGGCCCGTTAACACACAAATTACACAAAAACAAATTATACAGACTAATACACAAGTTACAAATAAATCACACAATCAGGCTAAGTATAAGGTAACTAGAATGAAAGTTCTGGGTGCTGATATTGTCAATGTAAATGTCTTATGATGAACGCCAGGTTTTCATTCCATGTCGGAGCGATGATACTGAATTGTAGGCTCCAACTGCAGTGTTACTCCCCAAGTGAACCTCGGAGAAGAAAGATATGTGATGTTGGTAAATATGTAACAGATTATTCAAAGGCCAAACTACATCTATTTACATATTTACATTGACATCTATCAAATTAAATTAAATTCTCTCAACCTGAAACAACTGGATTGTTCAGAACAGAAGTAAACTTAAGAATAAAACCTCTATTCTTAAATAAATCAAATACCCAGTCTGGTAGACATTCAGGAACTTCAAGTATTTTTCTTAAATAATGTTTATATCGCCACCTTGAAAATGATAATTTTTCTTCGGCTTGCTTCTGACTCGCTATTTCTGTCTCTTCTCCGTTTTTGTCGTGTCACTGGTGTGCTTTGGCGCGCGTGTAAAAACTCTGGCTCGGATTGGCTACCATAACGCTGCCTTAGCCTTGTTAAGTTAAACAGGTGTTACACCGAGGACTGTGACCTATCGAGATCTGTTACTCCTCACTAGCCTGGGCAGTGGTCCGCTCGCATTACTGTTAGTATATCAATATATAGTAACGCACCGCTTTTAATGACCAGTAACGTCAACGGCGTTTGTAACGACAGGAAAAGTAATTAATTATATTATCCCGTTACTGACAAAATGACGCCGTTATCGCAACACTGTACATGACTATCTCAAAAATGTTACTCTATTGTACATATATCACAATGATCACACATTACATTGAGAAATAGGTTTGAACCAACTAAGCTTTATATCTTAATTTAAGATTGTGAACTGCTGAGATCGTGGCATCTGTAAGACATCTGCACCAGCGGGAAAGTGGTCAGCGATACAAGTGAACAGGACGAACCAACAGAGAAGAGAAGAAAGGTGGAAAAATCTCCTGCCACAAGGTGTTCCGGTCATGTGTATCTCATTGGGCAGCCCAGCTCCAGCATCAGTGGCTGTCAACTTCCTACTAATCGCCAGGTGTATCGCCATTCTGGAGTATGGCAAGGATTAAAACACTTACTAGACCAAATGCAGTCAATCACTCATTGCAGTTCCTTTCTCTTCCTCTGTTGTGTTGTCTCTTCTCTTGTTTTTGACTATTTTCCTGTATTTCTCATGGAGGATCATGAAGTGATTGACTGCATTTGGTCTAGTGTTTTAATCCTTGCCATACTCCAGAATGGCAAAACAACATCCAGTGTATCATGGGCTAGAGAACTATTGTCACTGTACAAGCCAACCTAGAAAATCCTGAAGCTACTGGATTACTGAAGGTTTGCCTACCGCTTCAGACTCTGTGTCCCCAGCGACAACAGAGGTCTACGAATGGCTGCTTTTGAACCGTCCCTTCACCAGTCGGTGTCTGTGACATGGCGGGCAGAAAGCCCCGCCTTTGTCGCTCTCTGGCAGTTTGTCCCGGAGAGCAACGATGCCGTCCACCCTCTGCTATGTCACAAAAGCCTGGTGACGCAGCTCCACCGGACCGTCAGCCACGTCGACCACGCGATGATGGCCTTGAACGCTGTCGGGTCCCAGACTCTCCTGGGAATTAAAGAAAGAGAAATACAGATATTTCTGTATCCTAATCGTCAGGACATCACCCCTCCTTCCCCTCTGTCTTGCCAGCAATCAGCAGGACCAAACATCACCCTTTATTATGTTAATTAACAGAGCAAGAATGAGGCAGCAGCTCTGTGGTGCACCCAGAAAGTGTAATACTACCGCTACTAATATCCTCTGTAAATATATATCACATGTATTTGTTTGATACTCTCATTGGCTTTATTGGGTATTTTCTGTCTAGTATAGATTCAAACAATTTTTTCCCCAATTATTTAGCAGATAGATAGATAGATAGATAGATAGATAGATAGATAGATAGATAGATAGATAGATAGATAGATAGATAGATAGATAGAGAGAGAGAGAGAGAGACAGAGAGAGTACTTGGTGAAGCCAATTAGCACCGCCATGATAATGCTAATTTCCGGTACCATTGGTATGGGATTTCCAATATAACATTAGCATGGAGCTAATTGTCGGCCGAGAGTGAAGTCAAATCTTTGATATATTATCATTTCTTTCATTTGATTATTAATGAAACTAATGGTATAAATAAAAAAGCGACCTTATTGATAGATGTTGTACTTGGTGTTTTAGAAAGCCAATTAGCACCGCCAATGATAATGCTAATTTCCGGTAGCATTGGTATGGGATTTCCAATATAACATTAGCATGGAGCTAATTGTGGGCCTGAGAGTGAAGTCAAATGTTTGATATATTATCATTTCCTTCATTTGATTATTAATGAAACGAATAGTATATTTTTTATTAAATTGAATTATCAATGTATCTTTACCTTATAAAGGATTAAATGTCCACCCCAAGAGGATTTGATGTCTTCAAATGTTTTTTTTGTTTTAAGCATAATTGGTTGTCCTGTAGGTCAGTGGATAAGGTGTTGGGCGACAGGCCACTCAGTTGCAGGGTTCAAACCCCACTGTGACCTCCTGATCCTGGCTAATAGCCGGTATGCATCGGTTGAGGGGGGACTGGCCCGAACCAAGCCAACGCTACAGGAAAACCTTTTCTTCATTACTACTAATGCTTTACATTAGACAAACAGCCTGCTCGCTCTTTGCTGTTTTAGAAAGCCAATTTGCACCCCAATTTGCACCGCCATGATAATGCTAATTTCCGATAGCATTCCTATGGGATTTCCTATATAACGTTAGCATCCAGCTAATTGTCGGCTGAGAGTCAAGTCAAATCTTTCATATATTATCATTTCCTTCATTTGATTATTAATATAAACTAATAGTATATTTTTTATTCAATTGAATTATCAATGTATCTTTACCCTTATAAAGGATTTAAATGTCCGCCCCAAGAGGATTTGATCATTTTTTATTATTATCAAACAGTGCTCCTTCACTACAAGTACAACTATACACACATAATAAACATATAACAACATATTTAAAACTTGTAAATCCTGTAAAGCTGCTTTGTGACAACATGTGTTGTGGAAAACCAAAATATATTTCATTGGATTTGATTTGATATTTACATTTTTTTTATTATGTACAACTATTTACTACAGGGCAGGTGGGGGCGTTTTGGCTCACTAGACCTGTTCAAAAAACTACTTTTTCATTAACACTAATCTTTGGAGGACAACTTTTATTTTTATGTAAGAATCAAAAGAAAACAATTCTGTAAAATACAGTACAGTAGTAATAAAAATAATTGGGGTTAGGTGGGCCATACAGCGAAAAGAGGAGGCGAGAAAAGAGGGTCAGTGTTCAGTGTTCATGGTCAGCCACTGGTCAGTGTTCATCCACACCGTCCCCTCAAAAGCCCTCAATGTCTAAAATACAGTAAATAGTACAGGAAGAGGTGCCTTACACAATCACCAACTATAACAGCCTAAAATGTGGTTAGAAATGAGGGGGAGAGACAAGTAATTTTTTTTTTTACCTTATTTTCAGTAGTTTTTAGCACTTTGAGTTGCATGTATGTATGAAAGGTGCTATACAAATAAAGATTATTATTACAGTGGTACCTCGAGATACGAGCTGCTCTATATACGAGCGATCCAAGATACGAGCACCGAGACGAGCAAAATTTCTGTTCGACACCCGAGTGCACGCTCGAGATACGAGCATGAACCACTAGGTGGCAGTACAGTACTATATGGAAAAAAAAGAAATAATTAATCAGCTCAAAGACACACTCAAACGCTTTTCTTTTTCACCCTCCCCACAACCTTAGGTTCAAAAACACAAACATACCTGTATGTGCGGAGATGACGTCATTTAGCGCGTTCTAGCAGCCAATAGCGTTTTTTAATTTTAAACACATCCAGCAGAACAATGAACTGATGGTTCACACCATCACCCCCCCTCACCCGTCTACCTATAAGTGGCTGCATGTACATAACAAAGGGTGGCCTAATGGAATGCAAATATCCCCAGAACTGCCCCCTGGTGGAGACCAGGTGGAAAAAGTGTGGAATGAAAATGCTGGGACTCCTAGTGTTAAAACTACATTCCCAGAGATTGATGCTATAGCTTTGAAATTGGTACCAAACGATAGGTAATAACATTTTCATTTATCTGGTATAAAACACATAGACACTATGTACATTTCAACTATATTTAATGCAAAAACATACATATTTTTGATGCTTGGAAAGGATGACATCGTATGATACATGACCAGTGTTGGGAACGTTACTTTAAAAAAGTAATTAGTTATAGTTACTCACTACTTGTTCAAAAACGTAACTGAGTTAGTAACTGAATTACTCTATAATACAAGTAACTCGTTACCAGGGAAAGTAACTATTTGCATTACAGTAAAAAAAAAAGTTTATATGCCAATGAATAAGGATTTTTGAAAAGCAGTTTTCACAGTCAGTTGAAATGAGTATTTATTGCACATCAACAGACCAGTGCAGGATAAAATCCTTTAAAACCCCAAATCTTTGTAAATAATAATAATAATAAAAAGCAAAAGTAAACAGTTACACTATATAAAGTGCATTTAAATCAAATATCAAATATATTTGTATAGCGCTTTTCACAACATATGTTGTCACAAAGCGCTTTACAGTATTTACAAAGTTAACAATACTATGGGTCCAAATCCCTTATGAGCAAGCCAAAGGCGACAGTGGCAAGGAAAAACTCCCTAGATGGTGGGGAATAGGAAGAAACCTTGGGAGGACCAAGACTCAAAAGGGAACCCATCGTCCATTGGGCGGCCCGTTAACACACAAATTACACAAAAACAAATTATACAGACTAATACACAAGTTACAATAAATCACACAATCAGGCTAAGTATAAGGTAACTAGAATGAAAGTTCTGGGTGCTGATATTGTCAATGTAAATGTCTTATGATGAACGCCAGGTTTTCATTCCATGTCGGAGCGATGATACTGGAATTGTAGGCTCCAACTGCAGTGTTACTCCCCAAGTGAACCTCGGAGAAGAAAGATATGTGATGTGGTAAATATGTAACAGATTATTCAAAGGCCAAACTACATCTATTTACATATTTACATTGACATCTATCAAATTAAATAAAATTCTCTCAACCTGAAACAACTGGATTGTTCAGAACAGAAGTAAACTTAAGAATAAAACCTCTATTCTTAAATAAATCAAATACCCAGTCTGGTAAACATTCAGGAACTTCAAGTATTTTCTTAAATAATGTTTATATCGCCACCTTGAAAAATGATAATTTTTCTTCGGCTTGCTTCTGACTCGCTATTTCTGTCTCTTCTCCGTTTTTGTCGTGTCACTGGTGTGCTTTGGCGCGCGTGTAAAACACTGGCTCGGATTGGCTACCATAACGCTGCCTTAGCCTTGTTAAGTTAAACAGGTGTTACACCGAGGACTGTGACCTATCGAGATCTGTTACTCCTCACTAGCCTGGGCAGTGGTCCGCTCGCATTACTGTTAGTATATCAATATATAGTAACGCACCGCTTTTAATGACCAGTAACGTCAACGGCGTTGTAACGACAGGAAAAGTAATTAATTATATTATCCCGTTACTGACAAAATGACGCCGTTATCGCAACACTGTACATGACTATCTCAAAAATGTTACTCTATTGTACATATATCACAATGATCACACATTACATTGAGAAATAGGTTTGAACCAACTAAGCTTTATATCTTAATTTAAGATTGTGAACTGCTGAGATCGTGGCATCTGTAAGACATCTGCACAGCGGGAAAGTGGTCAGCGATACAAGTGAACAGGACGAACCAACAGAGAAGAGAAGAAAGGTGGAGAAATCTCCTGCCACAAGGTGTTCCAGTCCATGTGTATCTCATTGGGCAGCCCAGCTCCAGCATCAGTGGCTGTCAACTTCCTACTAATCGCCAGGTGTATCGCCATTCTGGAGTATGGCAAGGATTAAAACACTTACTAGACCAAATGCAGTCAATCACTCATTGCAGTTCCTTTCTCTTCCTCTGTTGTGTTGTCTCTTCTCTTGTTTTTGACTATTTTCCTGTATTTCTCATGGAGGATCATGAAGTGATTGACTGCATTTGGTCTAGTGTTTTAATCCTTGCCATACTCCAGAATGGCAAAAACAACATCCAGTGTATCATGGGCTAGAGAACTATTGTCACTGTACAAGCCAACCTAGAAAATCCTGAAGCTACTGGATTACTGAAGGTTTGCCTACCGCTTCAGACTCTGTGTCCCAGCGACAACAGAGGTCTACGAATGGCTGCTTTTGAACCGTCCCTTCACCAGTCGGTGTCTGTGACATGGCGGGCAGAAAGCCCCGCCTTTGTCGCTCTCTGGCAGTTTGTCCCGGAGAGCAACGATGCCGTCCACCCTCTGCTATGTCACAAAAGCCTGGTGACGCAGCTCCACCGGACCGTCAGCCACGTCGACCACGCGATGATGGCCTTGAACGCCGTCGGGTCCCAGACTCTCCTGGGAATTAAAGAAAGAGAAATACAGATATTTCTGTATCCTAATCGTCAGGACATCACCCCTCCTTCCCCTCTGTCTTGCCGGCAATCAGCAGGACCAAACATCACCCTTTATTATGTTAATTAACAGAGCAAGAATGAGGCAGCAGCTCTGTGGTGCACCCAGAAAGTCTAATACTACCGCTTACTAATATCCTCTGTAAATATATAGCACATGTATTTGTTTGATACTCTCATTGGCTTTATTGGGTATTTTCTGTCTAGAATAGATTCAAACAATTTTTTCCCCAATTATTTAGCAGATAGATAGATAGATTGATAGATAGATAGATAGATAGATAGATAAATAGATAGATAGATAGATAGATAGATAGATAGATAGATAGATAGAGAGAGAGAGAGACAGAGAGAGTACTTGGTGAAGCCAATTAGCACCGCCATGATAATGCTAATTTCCCGGTACCATTGGTATGGGATTTCCAATATAACATTAGCATGGAGCTAATTGTCGGCCGAGAGTGAAGTCAAATCTTTGATATATTATAATTTCTTTCATTTGATTATTAATGAAACTAATGGTATAAATAAAAAAAGCGACCTTATTGACAGATGTTGTACTTGGTGTTTTAGAAAGCCAATTAGCACCGCCATGATAATGCTAATTTCCGGTAGCATTGGTATGGGATTTCCAATATAACATTAGCATGGAGCTAATTGTCGGCCTGAGAGTGAAGTCATATCTTTGATATATTATCATTTCCTTCATTTGATTATTAATGAAACGAATAGTATATTTTTTATTAAATTGAATTATCAATGTATCTTTACCTTATAAAGGATTAAAATGTCCACCCCAAGAGGATTTGATGTCTTCAAATGTATTTTTTGTTTTAAGCATAATTGGTTGTCCTGTAGGTCAGTGGATAAGGTGTTGGGGCGACAGGCCACTCAGTGCAGGGTTCAAACCCCACTGTGACCTCCTGATCCTGGCTAATAGCCGGTATGCATCGGTTGAGGGGGGACTGGCCCGAACCAAGCCAACGCTACAGGAAAACCTTTTCTTCATTACTACTAATGCTTTACATTAGACAAACAGCCTGCTCGCTCTTTGCTGTTTTAGAAAGCCAATTTGCACGCCATGATAATGCTAATTTCCGATAGCATTCCTATGGGATTTCCTATATAACGTTAGCATCCAGCTAATTGTCGGCTGAGAGTCAAGTCAAATCTTTCATATATTATCATTTCCTTCATTTGATTATTAATATAAACTAATAGTATATTTTTTATTCAATTGAATTATCAATGTATCTTTACCTTATAAAGGATTAAATGTCCGCCCCAAGAGGATTTGATCATTTTTTATTATTATCAAACAGTGCTCCTTCACTACAAGTACAACTATACACACATAATAAACATATAACAACATATTTAAAACTTGTAAATCCTGTAAAGCTGCTTTGTGACAACATGTGTTGTGGAAAACCAAATATATTTCATTGGATTTGATTTGATATTTACATTTTTTTTATTATGTACAACTATTTACTACAGGGCAGGTGGGGCGTTTGGCTCACTAGACCTGTTCAAAAAACTACTTTTTCATTAACACTAATCTTTGGAGGACAACTTTTATTTTTATGTAAGAATCAAAAGAAAACAATTCTGTAAAATACAGTACAGTAGTAATAAAAATAATGGGGTTAGGTGGGCCATACAGCGAAAAGAGGAGGCGAGAAAAGAGGGTCAGTGTTCAGTGTTCATGGTCAGCCACTGGTCAGTGTTCATCCACACCGTCCCCTCAAAAGCCCTCAATGTCTAAAATACAGTAAATAGTACAGGAAGAGGTGCCTTACACAATCACCAACTATAACAGCCTAAAATGTGGTTAGAAATGAGGGGGAGAGACAAGTAATTTTTTTTTACCTTATTTTCAGTAGTTTTTAGCACTTTGAGTTGCATGTATGTATGAAAGGTGCTATACAAATAAAGATTATTATTACAGTGGTACCTCGAGATACGAGCTGCTCTATATACGAGCGATCCAAGATACGAGCACCGAGACGAGCAAAATTTCTGTTCGACACCCGAGTGCACGCTCGAGATACGAGCATGAACCACTAGGTGGCAGTACAGTACTATATGGAAAAAAAGAAATAATTAATCAGCTCAAAGACACACTCAAACGCTTTTCTTTTTCACCCTCCCCCACAACCTTAGGTTCAAAAACACAAACATACCTGTATGTGCGGAGATGACGTCATTTAGCGCGTTCTAGCAGCAATAGCGTTTTTTTAATTTTAAACACATCCAGCAGAACAATGAACTGATGGTTCACCACCATCACCCCCCCCTCACCCGTCTACCTATAAGTGGCTGCATGTACATAACAAAGGGTGCCTAATGGAATGCAAATATCCCCAGAACTGCCCCCTGGTGGAGACCAGGTAGAAAAAGTGTGGAATGAAAATGCTGGGACTCCTAGTGTTAAAACTACATTCCCAGAGATTGATGCTATGGCTTTGAAATTGGTACCAAACGATAGGTAATAACATTTTCATTTATCTGGTATAAAACACATAGACACTATGTACATTTCAACTATATTTAATGCAAAAACATACATATTTTTGATGCTTGGAAAGGATGACATCTTATGATACATGACCAGTGTTGGGAACGTTACTTTAAAAAAGTAATTAGTTATAGTTACTCACTACTTGTTCAAAAACGTACTGAGTTAGTAACTGAATTACTCTATAATACAAGTAACTCGTTACCAGGAAAGTAACTATTTGCATTACAGTTAAAAAAAAGTTATATGCCAATGAATAAGGATTTTTTGAAAAAGCAGTACTCACAGTCAGTTGAAATGAGTATTTATTGCACATCAACAGACCAGTGCAGGATAAAATCCTTTAAAACCCCAAATCTTTGTAAATAATAATAATAATAAAAAGCAAAAGTAAACAGTTACACTATATAAAGTGCATTTAAATCAAATATCAAATATATTGTATAGCGCTTTTCACAACATATGTTGTCACAAAGCGCTTTACAGTATTTACAAAGTTAACAATACTATGGGTCCAAATCCCTTATGAGCAAGCCAAAGGCGACAGTGGCAAGGCGAAAAACTCCCTAGATGGTGGGGAATAGGAAGAAACCTTGGGAGGACCAAGACTCAAAAGGGAACCCATCGTCCATTGGGCGGCCCGTTAACACACAAATTACACAAAAACAAATTATACAGACTAATACACAAGTTACAAATAAATCACACAATCAGGCTAAGTATAAGGTAACTAGAATGAAAGTTCTGGGTGCTGATATTGTCAATGTAAATGTCTTATGATGAACGCCAGGTTTTCATTCCATGTCGGAGCGATGATACTGGAATTGTAGGCTCCAACTGCAGTGTTACTCCCCAAGTGAACCTCGGAGAAGAAAGATATGTGATGTGGTAAATATGTAACAGATTATTCAAAGGCCAAACTACATCTATTTACATATTTACATTGACATCTATCAAATTAAATTAAATTCTCTCAACCTGAAACAACTGGATTGTTCAGAACAGAAGTAAACTTAAGAATAAAACCTCTATTCTTAAATAAATCAAATACCCAGTCTGGTAGACATTCAGGAACTTCAAGTATTTTCTTAAATAATGTTTATATCGCCACCTTGAAAATGATAATTTTTCTTCGGCTTGCTTCTGACTCGCTATTTCTGTCTCTTCTCCGTTTTTGTGTCGTGTCACTGGTGTGCTTTGGCGCGCGTGTAAAAACACTGGCTCGGATTGGCTACCATAACGCTGCCTTAGCCTTGTTAAGTTAAACAGGTGTTACACCGAGGACTGTGACCTATCGAGATCTGTTACTCCTCACTAGCCTGGGCAGTGGTCCGCTCGCATTACTGTTAGTATATCAATATATAGTAACGCACCGCTTTTAATGACCAGTAACGTCAACGGCGTTGTAACGACAGGAAAAGTAATTAATTATATTATCCGTTACTGACAAAATGACGCGTTATCGCAACACTGTACATGACTATCTCAAAAATGTTACTCTATTGTACATATATCACAATGATCACACATTACCATTGAGAAATAGGTTTGAACCAACTAAGCTTTATATCTTAATTTAAGATTGTGAACTGCTGAGATCGTGGCATCTGTAAGACATCTGCACAGCGGGGAAAGTGGTCAGCGATACAAGTGAACAGGACGAACCAACAGAGAAGAGAAGAAAGGTGGAAAAAATCTCCTGCCACAAGGTGTTCCGGTCATGTGTATCTCATTGGGCAGCCAGCTCCAGCATCAGTGGCTGTCAACTTCCTACTAATCGCCAGGTGTATCGCCATTCTGGAGTATGGCAAGGATTAAAACACTTACTAGACCAAATGCAGTCAATCACTCATTGCAGTTCCTTTCTCTTCCTCTGTTGTGTTGTCTCTTCTCTTGTTTTTGACTATTTTCCTGTATTTCTCATGGAGGATCATGAAGTGATTGACTGCATTTGGTCTAGTGTTTTAATCCTTGCCATACTCCAGAATGGCAAAACAACATCCAGTGTATCATGGGCTAGAGAACTATTGTCACTGTACAAGCCAACCTAGAAAATCCTGAAGCTACTGGATTACTGAAGGTTTGCCTACCGCTTCAGACTCTGTGTCCCAGCGACAACAGAGGTCTACGAATGGCTGCTTTTGAACCGTCCCTTCACCAGTCGGTGTCTGTGACATGGCGGGCAGAAAAGCCCCGCCTTTGTCGCTCTCTGGCAGTTTTGTCCCGGAGAGCAACGATGCCGTCCACCCTCTGCTATGTCACAAAAGCCTGGTGACGCAGCTCCACCGGACCGTCAGCCACGTCGACCACGCTGATGATGGCCTTGAACGCTGTCGGGTCCCAGACTCTCCTGGGAATTAAAGAAAGAGGAAATACAGATATTTCTGTATCCTAATCGTCAGGACATCACCCCTCCTTCCCCTCTGTCTTGCCAGCAATCAGCAGGACCAAACATCACCCTTTATTATGTTAATTAACAGAGCAGAATGAGGCCAGCAGCTCTGTGGTGCACCCAGAAAGTGTAATACTACCGCTACTATATCCTCTGTAAATATATATCACATGTATATGTTTGATACTCTCATTGGCTTTATTGGGTATTTTCTGTCTAGAATAGATTCAAACAATTTTTTCCCCAATTATTTAGCAGATAGATAGATAGATAGATAGATAGATAGATAGATAGATAGATAGATAGATAGATAGATAGATAGAGAGAGAGAGAGAGAGACAGAGAGAGTACTTGGTGAAGCCAATTAGCACCGCATGATAATGCTAATTTCCCGGGTACCATTGGTATGGGATTTCCAATATAACATTAGCATGGAGCTAATTGTCGGCCGAGAGTGAAGTCAAATCTTTGATATATTATCATTTCTTTCATTTGATTATTAATGAAACTAATGGTATAAATAAAAAAGCGACCTTATTGATAGATGTTGTACTTGGTGTTTTAGAAAGCCAATTAGCACCGCCATGATAATGCTAATTTCCGGTAGCATTGGTATGGGATTTCCAATATAACATTAGCATGGAGCTAATTGTGGGCCGAGAGTGATGTCAAATGTTTGATATATTATCATTTCCTTCATTTGATTATTAATGAAACGAATAGTATATTTTTTATTAAATTGAATTATCAATGTATCTTTACCTTATAAAGGATTAAATGTCCACCCCAAGAGGATTTGATGTCTTCAAATGTTTTTTTGTTTTAAGCATAATTGGTTGTCCTGTAGGTCAGTGGATAAGGTGTTGGGCGACAGGCCACTCAGTGCAGGGTTCAAACCCCACTGTGACCTCCTGATCCTGGCTAATAGCCGGTATGCATCGGTTGAGGGGGGACTGGCCCGAACCAAGCCAACGCTACAGGAAAACCTTTTCTTCATTACTACTATTGCTTTACATTAGACAAACAGCCTGCTCGCTCTTTGCTGTTTTAGAAAGCCAATTTGCACCGCCATGATAATGCTAATTTCCGATAGCATTCCTATGGGATTTCCTATATAACGTTAGCATCCAGCTAATTGTCGGCTGAGAGTCAAGTCAAATCTTTCATATATTATCATTTCCTTCATTTGATTATTAATATAAACTAATAGTATATTTTTTATTCAATTGAATTATCAATGTATCTTTACCTTATAAAGGATTAAATGTCCGCCCCAAGAGGATTTGATCATTTTTTATTATTATCAAACAGTGCTCCTTCACTACAAGTACAACTATACACACATAATAAACATATAACAACATATTTAAAACTTGTAAATCCTGTAAAGCTGCTTTGTGACAACATGTGTTGTGGAAAACCAAAATATATTTCATTGGATCTGATTTGATATTTACATTTTTTTTATTATGTACAACTATTTACTACAGGGCAGGTGGGGGCGTTTGGCTCACTAGACCCTGTTCAAAAAACTACTTTTTCATTAACACTAATCTTTGGAGGACAACTTTTATTTTATGTAAGAATCAAAAGAAAACAATTCCTGTAAAATACAGTACAGTAGTAATAAAAATAATTGGGTTAGGTGGGCCATACAGCGAAAAGAGGAGGCGAGAAAAGAGGGTCAGTGTTCAGTGTTCATGGTCAGCCACTGGTCAGTGTTCATCCACACCGTCCCCTCAAAAGCCCTCAATGTCTAAAATACAGTAAATAGTACAGGAAGAGGTGCCTTACACAATCACCAACTATAACAGCCTAAAATGTGGTTAGAAATGAGGGGGAGAGACAAGTAATTTTTTTTTTACCTTATTTTCAGTAGTTTTTAGCACTTTGAGTTGCATGTATGTATGAAAGGTGCTATACAAATAAAGATTATTATTACAGTGGCTACCTCGAGATACGAGCTGCTCTATATACGAGCGATCCAAGATACGATGCACCGAGACGAGCAAAATTTCTGTTCGACACCCGAGTGCACGCTCGAGATACGAGCATGAACCACTAGGTGGCAGTACAGTACTATATGGAAAAAAAGAAATAATTAATCAGCTCAAAGACACACTCAAACGCTTTTCTTTTTCACCCTCCCCCACAACCTTAGGTTCAAAAACACAAACATACCTGTATGTGCGGAGATGACGTCATTTAGCGCGTTCTAGCAGCCAATAGCGTTTTTTTAATTTTAAACACATCCAGCAGAACAATGAACTGATGGTTCACACCATCACCCCCCCCTCACCCGTCTACCTATAAGTGGCTGCATGTACATAACAAAGGGTGCTGCCTAATGGAATGCAAATATCCCCAGAACTGCCCCCTGGTGGAGACCAGGTGGAAAAAGTGTGGAATGAAAATGCTGGGACTCCTAGTGTTTAAAACTACATTCCCATGAGATTGATGCTATAGCTTTGAAATTGGTACCAAACGATAGGTAATAACATTTTCATTATCTGGTATAAAACACATAGACACTATGTACATTTCAACTATATTTAATGCAAAAACATACATATTTTTGATGCTTGGAAAGGATGACATCGTATGATACATGACCAGTGTTGGGAACGTTACTTTAAAAAAGTAATTAGTTATAGTTACTCACTACTTGTTCAAAAACGTAACTGAGTTAGTAACTGAATTACTCTATAATACAAGTAACTCGTTACCAGGGAAAGTAACTATTTGCATTACAGTAAAAAAAAAGTTATATGCCAATGAATAAGGATTTTTTGAAAAAGCAGTTTTCCA
This sequence comes from Brachyhypopomus gauderio, assembly GCF_052324685.1. NCBI lineage: Eukaryota > Metazoa > Chordata > Actinopteri > Gymnotiformes > Hypopomidae > Brachyhypopomus > Brachyhypopomus gauderio. The sequence goes on from NW_027507144.1 coordinate 45,632, forward strand.
CAGTCAGTTGAAATGAGTATTATTGCACATCAACAGACCAGTGCAGGATAAAATCCTTTAAAACCCCAAATCTTTGTAAATAATAATAATAATAAAAAGCAAAAGTAAACAGTTACACTATATAAAGTGCATTTAAATCAAATATCAAATATATTTGTATAGCGCTTTTCACAACATATGTTGTCACAAAGCGCTTTACAGTATTTACAAAGTTAACAATACTATGGGTCCAAATCCCTTATGAGCAAGCCAAAGGCGACAGTGGCAAAGGAAAAACTCCCTAGATGGTGGGGAATAGGAAGAAACCTTGGGAGGACCAAGACTCAAAAGGGAACCCATCGTCCATTGGGCGGCCCGTTAACCACACAAATTACACAAAAAACAAATTATACAGACTAATACACAAGTTACAAATAAATCACACAATCAGGCTAAGTATAAGGTAACTAGAATGAAAGTTCTGGGTGCTGATATTGTCAATGTAAATGTCTTATGATGAACGCCAGGGTTTTCATTCCATGTCGGAGCGATGATACTGGAATTGTAGGCTCCAACTGCAGTGTTACTCCCCAAGTGAACCTCGGAGAAGAAAGATATGGTGATGTGGTAAATATGTAACAGATTATTCAAAGGCCAAACTACATCTATTTACATATTTACATTGACATCTATCAAATTAAATAAAATTCTCTCAACCTGAAACAACTGGATTGTTCAGAACAGAAGTATACTTAAGAATAAAACCTCTATTCTTAAATAAAATCAAATACCCAGTCTGGTAAACATTCAGGAACTTCAAGTATTTTCTTAAATAATGTTTATATCGCCACCTTGAAAAATGATAATTTTTCTTCGGCTTGCTTCTGACTCGCTATTTCCTGTCTCTTCTCCGTTTTTGTCGTGTCACTGGTGTGCTTTGGCGCGCGTGTAAAAACACTGGCTCGGATTGGCTACCATAACGCTGCCTTAGCCTTGTTAAGTTAACAGGTGTTACACCGAGGACTGTGACCTATCGAGATCTGTTACTCCTCACTAGCCTGGGCAGTGGTCGCTCGCATTACTGTTAGTATATCAATATATAGTAACGCACCGCTTTTAATGACCAGTAAACGTCAACGGCGTTGTAACGACAGGAAAAGTAATTAATTATATTATCCCGTTACTGACAAAATGACGCCGTTATCGCAACACTGTACATGACTATCTCAAAAATGTTACTCTATTGTACATATATCACAATGATCACACATTACATTGAGAAATAGGTTTGAACCAACTAAGCTTTATATCTTAATTTAAGATTGTGAACTGCTGAGATCGTGGCATCTGTAAGACATCTGCACAGCGGGAAAGTGGTCAGCGATACAAGTGAACAGGACGAACCAACAGAGAAGAGAAGAAAGGTGGAGAAATCTCCTGCACAAGGTGTTCCAGTCATGTGTATCTCATTGGCAGCCCAGCTCCAGCATCAGTGGCTGTCAACTTCCTACTAATCGCCAGTGTGTATCGCCATTCTGGAGTATGGCAAGGATTAAAACACTTACTAGACCAAATGCAGTCAATCACTCATTGCAGTTCCTTTCTCTTCCTCTGTTGTGTTGTCTCTTCTCTTGTTTTTGACTATTTTCCTGTATTTCTCATGGAGGATCATGAAGTGATTGACTGCATTTGGTCTAGTGTTTTAATCCTTGCCATACTCCAGAATGGCAAAACAACATCCAGTGTATCATGGGCTAGAGAACTATTGTCACTGTACAAGCCAACCTAGAAAATCCTGAAGCTACTGGATTACTGAAGGTTTGCCTACCGCTTCAGACTCTGTGTCCCAGCGACAACAGAGGTCTACGAATGGCTGCTTTTGAACCGTCCCTTCAACAGTCGGTGGTCTGTGACATGGCGGGCAGAAAGCCCCGCCTTTGTCGCTCTCTGGCAGTTTGTCCCGGAGAGCAACGATGCCGTCCACCCTCTGCTATGTCACAAAAGCCTGGTGACGCAGCTCCACCGGACCGTCAGCCACGTCGACCACGCGATGATGGCCTTGAACGCCGTCGGGTCCCAGACTCTCCTGGGAATTAAAGAAAGAGAAATACAGATATTTCTGTATCCTAATCGTCAGGACATCACCCCTCCTTCCCCTCTGTCTTGCCGGCAATCAGCAGGACCAAACATCACCCTTTATTATGTTAATTAACAGAGCAAGAATGAGGCAGCAGCTCTGTGGTGCACCCAGAAAGTCTAATACTACCGCTACTAATATCCTCTGTAAATATATAGCACAATGTATTTGTTTGATACTCTCATTGGTCTTTATTGGGTATTTTCTGTCTAGAATAGATTCAACAATTTTTTCCCCAATTATTTAGCAGATAGATAGATAGATAGATAGATAGATAGATAGATAGATAAATAGATAGATAGATAGATAGATAGATAGATAGATAGATAGATAGAGAGAGAGAGACAGAGAGAGTACTTGGTGAAGCCAATTAGCACCGCCATGATAATGCTAATTTCCTGGTACCATTGGTATGGGATTTCCAATATAACATTAGCATGGAGCTAATTGTCGGCCGAGAGTGAAGTCAAATCTTTGATATATTATAATTTCTTTCATTTGATTATTAATGAAACTAATGGTATAAATAAAAAAGCGACCTTATTGACAGATGTTGTACTTGGTGTTTTTAGAAAGCCAATTAGCACCGCCATGATAATGCTAAAGTTCCGGTAGCATTGGTATGGGGATTTCCAATATAACATTAGCATGGAGCTAATTGTCGGCCCGAGAGTGAAGTCATATCTTTGATATATTATCATTTCCTTCATTTGATTATTAATGAAACGAATAGTATATTTTTTTTATTAAATTGAATTATCAATGTATCTTTACCTTATAAAGGATTAAATGTCCACCCCAAGAGGATTTGATGTCTTCAAATGTATTTTTTGTTTTAAGCATAATTGGTTGTCCTGTAGGTCAGTGGATAAGGTGTTGGGCGACAGGCCACTCAGTGCAGGGTTCAAACCCCACTGTGACCTCCTGATCCTGGCTAATAGCCGGTATGCATCGGTTGAGGGGGGACTGGCCCGAACCAAGCCAACGCTACAGGAAAACCTTTTCTTCATTACTACTAATGCTTTACATTAGACAAACAGCCTGCTCGCTCTTTGCTGTTTTAGAAAGCCAATTTGCACCGCCATGATAATGCTAATTTCCGATAGCATTTCCTATGGGATTTCCTATATAACGTTAGCATCCAGCTAATTGTCGGCTGAGAGTCAAGTCAAATCTTTCATATATTATCATTTCCTTCATTTGATTATTAAATAAAAACTAATAGTATATTTTTTTATTCAATTGAATTATCAATGTATCTTTACCTTATAAAGGATTAAATGTCCGCCCCAGAGGATTTGATCATTTTTTATTATTATCAAACAGTGCTCCTTCACTACAAGTACAACTATACACACATAATAAACATATAACAACATATTTAAAACTTGTAAATCCTGTAAAGCTGCTTTTGTGACAACATGTGTTGTGGAAAACCAAAATATATTTCATTGGATTTGATTTGATATTTACAATTTTTTTTATTATGTACAACTATTTACTACAGGCAGGTGGGGCGTTTGGCTCACTAGACCCTGTTCAAAAAACTACTTTTTCATTAACACTAATCTTGGAGGACAACTTTTTATTTTTATGTAAGAATCAAAAGAAAACAATTCTGTAAAATACAGTACCAGTAGTAATAAAAATAATTGGGGTTAGGTGGGCCATACAGCGAAAAGAGAGGCGAGAAAGAGGGTCAGTGTTCAGTGTCATGGTCAGCCACTGGTCAGTGTTCATCCACACCGTCCCCTCAAAAGCCCTCAATGTCTAAAATACAGTAATAGTACAGGAAGAGGTGCCTTACACAATCACCAACTATAACAGCCTAAAATGTGGTTAGAAATGAGGGGAGAGACAAGTAATTTTTTTTTACCTTATTTTCAGTAGTTTTTAGCACTTTGAGTTGCATGTATGTATGAAAGGTGCTATACAAATAAAGATTATTATTACAGTGGTACCTCGAGATACGAGCTGCTCTATATACGAGCGATCCAAGATACGAGCACCGAGACGAGCAAAATTTCTGTTCGACACCCGAGTGCAACGCTCGAGATACGAGCATGAACCACTAGGTGGCAGTACAGTACTATATGGAAAAAAAGAAATAATTAATCAGCTCAAAGACACACTCAAACGCTTTTCTTTTTCATCCCTCCCCCACCAACCTTAGGTTCAAAAACACAAACATACCTGTATGTGCGGAGATGACGTCATTTAGCGCGTTCTAGCAGCCAATAGCGTTTTTTTTAATTTTAAACACATCCAGCAGAACAATGAACTGATGGTTCACACCATCACCCCCCCCTCACCCGTTCTACCTATAAGTGGCTGCATGTACATAACAAAGGGTGGCCTAATGGATGCAAATATCCCCAGAACTGCCCCCTGGTGGAGACCAGGTAGAAAAAGTGTGGAATGAAAATGCTGGGACTCCTAGTGTTAAAACTACATTCCCAGAGATTGATGCTATGGCTTTGAAATTGGTACCAAACGTTAGGTAATAACATTTTCATTTATCTGGTATAAAACACATAGACACTATGTACATTTTCACTATATTTAATGCAAAAACATACATATTTTTGATGCTTGGAAAGGATGACATCTTATGATACATGACCAGTGTTGGGAAGTTACTTTAAAAAAGTAATTAGTTATAGTTACTCACTACTTGTTCAAAAACGTAACTGAGTTAGTAACTGAATTACTCTATAATACAAGTAACTCGTTACCAGGGAAAGTAACTATTTGCATTACAGTTAAAAAAAAGTTATATGCCAATGAATAAGGATTTTTTGAAAAAGCAGTACTCACAGTCAGTTGAAATGAGTATTTATTGCACATCAACAGACCAGTGCAGGATAAAATCCTTTAAAACCCCAAATCTTTGTAAATATAATAATAATAAAAAGCAAAAGTAAACAGTTACACTATATAAAGTGCATTTACATTTAAATCAATATCAAATATATTTGTATAGCGCTTTTCACAACATATGTTGTCACAAAGCGCTTTACAGTATTTACAAAGTTAACAATACTATGGGTCCAAATCCCTTATGAGCAAGCCAAAGGCGACAGTGGCAAGGAAAAACTCCCTAGATGGTGGGGAATAGGAAGAAACCTTGGGAGGACCAAGGACTCAAAAGGGAACCCATCCGTCCATTGGGCGGCCCGTTAAACACACAAATTACACAAAAACAAATTATACAGACTAATACACAAGTTACAAATAAATCACACAATCAGGCTAAGTATAAGGTAACTAGAATGAAAGTTCTGGGGTGCTGATATTGTCAATGTAAATGTCTTATGATGAACGCCAGGTTTTCATTCCATGTCGGAGCGATGATACTGGAATTGTAGGCTCCAACTGCAGTGTTACTCCCCAAGTGAACCTCGGAGAAGAAAGATATGTGATGTGGTAAATATGTAACAGATTATTCAAAGGCCAAACTACATCTATTACATATTTACATTGACATCTATCAAATTAAATTAAATTCTCTCAACCTGAAACAACTGGAGTTTCAGAACAGAAGTAAACTTAAGAATAAAACCTCTATTCTTAAATAAATCAAATACCCAGTCTGGGTAGACATTCAGGAACTTCAAGTATTTTCTTAAATAATGTTTATATCGCCACCTTGAAAATGATAATTTTTCTTCGGCTTGCTTCTGACTCGCTATTTCTGTCTCTTCTCCGTTTTTGTCGTGTCACTGGTGTGCTTTGGCGCGCGTGTAAAAACACTGGCTCGGATTGGCTACCATAACGCTGCCTTAGCCTTGTTAAGTTAAACAGGTGTTACACCGAGGACTGTGACCTATCGAGATCTGTTACTCCTCACTAGCCTGGGCAGTGGTCCGCTCGCATTACTGTTAGTATATCAATATATAGTAACGCACCGCTTTTAATGACCAGTAACGTCAACGGCGTTGTAACGACAGGAAAAGTAATTAATTATATTATCCCGTTACTGACAAAATGACGCCGTTATCGCAACACTGTACATGACTATCTCAAAAATGTTACTCTATTGTACATATATCACAATGATCACACATTACATTGAGAAATAGGTTTGAACCAACTAAGCTTTATATCTTAATTTAAGATTGTGAACATGCTGAGATCGTGGCATCTGTAAGACATCTGCACAGCGGGAAAGTGGGTCAGCGATACAAGTGAACAGGACGAACCAACAGAGAAGAGAAGAAAGGTGGAAAAATCTCCTGCCACAAGGTGTTCCGGTCATGTGTATCTCATTGGGCAGCCCGCTCCAGCATCAGTGGCTGTCAACTTCCTACTAATCGCCAGGTGTATCGCCATTCTGGAGTATGGCAAGGATTAAAACACTTACTAGACCAAATGCAGTCAATCACTCATTGCAGTTCCTTTCTCTTCTCTGTTGTGTTGTCTCTTCTCTTGTTTTTGACTATTTTCCTGTATTTCTCATGGAGGATCATGAAGTGATTGACTGCATTTGGTCTAGTGTTTTAATCCTTGCCATACTCCAGAATGGCAAAACAACATCCAGTGTATCATGGGCTAGAGAACTATTGTCACTGTACAAGCCAACCTAGAAAATCCTGAAGCTACTGGATTACTGAAGGTTTTGCCTACCGCTTCAGACTCTGTGTCCCAGCGACAACAGAGGTCTACGAATGGCTGCTTTTGAACCGTCCCTTCACCAGTCGGTGTCTGTGACATGGCGGGCAGAAAGCCCCGCCTTTGTCGCTCTCTGGCAGTTTGTCCCGGAGAGCAACGATGCCGTCCACCCTCTGCTATGTCACAAAAGCCTGGTGACGCAGCTCCACCGGGACCGTCAGCCACGTCGACCACGCGATGATGGCCTTGAAACGCTGTCGGGTCCCAGACTCTCCTGGGAATTAAAGAAAGAGAAATACAGATATTTCTGTATCCTAATCGTCAGGACATCACCCCTCCTTCCCCTCTGTCTTGCCAGCAATCAGCAGGACCAAACATCACCCTTTATTATGTTAATTAACAGAGCAAGAATGAGGCAGCAGCTCTGTGGTGCACCCAGAAAGTCTAATACTACCGCTACTAATATCCTCTGTAAATATATATCACATGTATTTGTTTGATACTCTCATTGGCTTTATTGGGTATTTTCTGTCTAGAATAGATTCAAACAATTTTTTCCCCAATTATTTAGCAGATAGATAGATAGATAGATAGATAGATAGATAGATAGATAGATAGATAGATAGAGGAGAGAGAGAGAGAGAAGAGAAGTACTTGGTGAAGCCAATTAGCACCGCCATGATAATGCTAATTTCCGGTAGCATTGGTATGGGAATTTCCAATATAACATTAGCATGGAGCTAATTGTCGGCCGAGAGTGAAGTCAAATCTTTTGATATATTATAATTTCTTTCATTTGATTATTAATGAAACTAATGGTATAAATAAAAAAGCGACCTTATTGATAGATGTTGTACTTGGTGTTTTAGAAAGCCAATTAGCACCGCCATGATAATGCTAATTTCCGGTAGCATTGGTATGGGATTTCCAATATAACATTAGCATGGAGCTAATTGTCGGCCGAGAGTGAAGTCATATCTTTGATATATTATCATTTCCTTCATTTGATTATTAATGAAACGAATAGTATATTTTTTATTAAATTGACTTATCAATGTATCTTTACCTTATAAAGGATTAAATGTCCACCCCAAGAGGATTTGATGTCCTTCAAATGTATTTTTTGTTTGTAAGCATAATTGGTTGTCCTGTAGGTCAGTGGATAAGGTGTTGGGCGACAGGCCACTCAGTGCAGGATTCAAACCCCACTGTGACCTCCTGATCCTGGCTAATAGCCGGGTATGCATCGGTTGAGGGGGGACTGGCTCCGAACCAAGCCAACGCTACAGGAAAACCTTTTCTTCATTACTACTAATGGTTTACATTAGACAACAGCCTGCTCGCTCTTTGCTGTTTTAGAAAGCCAATTTGCACCGCCATGATAATGCTAATTTCCGATAGCATTCCTATGGGATTTCCAATATAACGTTAGCATCCAGCTAATTGTCGGCTGAGGAGTCAAGTCAAATCTTTCATATATTATCATTTCCTTCATTTGATTATTAATATAAACTAATAGTATATTTTTTATTCAATTGAATTATCAATGTATCTTTACCTTATAAAGGATTAAATGTTCCGCCCCAAGAGGATTTGATCATTTTTTATTATTATCAAACAGTGCTCCTTCACTACAAGTACAACTATACACACATAATAAACATATAACAACATATTTAAAACTTGTAAATCCTGTAAAGCTGCTTTGTGACAACATGTGTTGTGGAAAACCAAAATATATTTCATTGGATTTGATTTGATATTTACATTTTTTTTTATTATGTACAACTATTTACTACAGGGCAGGTGGGGCGTTTGGCTCACTAGACCCTGTTCAAAAAACTACTTTTTCATTAACACTAATCTTTGGAGGACAACTTTTATTTTTATGTAAGAATCAAAAGAAAACAATTCTGTAAAATACAGTACAGTAGTAATAAAAATAATTGGGGTTAGGTGGGCCATACAGCGAAAAGAGGAGGCGAGAAGAAGAGGGTCAGTGTTCAGTGTTCATGGTCAGCCACTGGTCAGTGTTCATCCACACCGTCCCCTCAAAAGCCCTCAATGTCTAAAATACAGTAAATAGTACAGGAAGAGGTGCCTTACACAATCACCAACTATAACAGCCTAAAATGTGGTTAGAAATGAGGGGGGAGAGACCAAGTAATTTTTTTTTACCTTATTTTCAGTAGTTTTTAGCACTTTGAGTTGCATGTATGTATGAAAGGTGCTATACAAATAAAGATTATTATTACAGTGGTACCTCGAGATACGAGCTGCTCTATATATGAGCGATCCAAGATACGAGCACCGAGACGAGCAAAATTTCTGTTCGACACCGAGTGCACGCTCGAGATACGAGCATGAACCACTAGGTGGCAGTACAGTACTATATGGAAAAAAAGAAATAATTAATCAGCTCAAAGACACACTCAAACGCTTTTCTTTTTCACCCTCCCCCCACAACCTTAGGTTCAAAACACAAACATACCTGTATGTGCGGAGATGACGTCATTTAGCGCGTTCTAGCAGCCAATAGCGTTTTTTAAATTTTAAACACATCCAGCCAGAACAATGAACTGATGGTTCACACCATCACCCCCCCCTCACCCGGTCTACTATAAGTGGCTGCATGTACATAACAAAGGGTGGCCTAATGGAATGCAGATATCCCCAGAACTGCCCCCTGGTGGAGACCAGGTAGAAAAAGTGTGGAATGAAAATGCTGGGACTCCTAGTGTTAAAACTACATTCCAGAGATTGATGCTATGGCTTTGAAATTGGTACCAAACGATAGGTAATAACATTTTTCATTTATCTGGTATAAAACACATAGACACTATGTACATTTCAACTATATTTAATGCAAAAACATACATATTTTTGATGCTTGGAAAGGATGACATCTTATGATACATGACCAGTGTTGGGAACGTTACTTTAAAAAAGTATAGTTATAGTTACTCACTACTTGTTCAAAAACGTAACTGAGTTAGTAACTGAATTACTCTATAATACAAGTAACTCGTTACCAGGGAAAGTAACTATTTGCATTACAGTTAAAAAAAAGTTATATGCCAATGAATAAGGATTTTTTGAAAAAGCAGTACTCACAGTCAGTTGAAATGAGTATTTATTGCACATCAACAGACCAGTGCAGGATAAAATCCTTTAAAACCCCAAATCTTTGTAAATAATAATAATAATAAAAAGCAAAGTAAACAGTTACACTATATAAAGTGCATTTAAATCAATATCAAATATATTTGTATAGCGCTTTTCACAACATATGTTGTCACAAAGCGCTTTACAGTATTTACAAAGTTAACAATACTATGGGTCCAAATCCCTTATGAGCAAGCCAAAGGCGACAGTGCAAGGAAAAACTCCCTAGATGGTGGGGAATAGGAAGAAACTTGGGAGGACCAAGACTCAAAAGGGAACCCATCCTCCATTGGGCGGCCCGTTAACACACAAATTACACAAAAACAAATTATACAGACTAATACACAAGTTACAAATAAATCACACAATCAGGCTAAGTATAAGGTAACTAGAATGAAAGTTCTGGGTGCTGATATTGTCAATGTAAATGTCTTATGATGAACGCCAGGTTTTCATTCCATGTCGGAGCGATGATACTGGAATTGTAGGCTCCAACTGCAGTGTTACTCCCCAAGTGAACCTCGGAGAAGAAGATATGTGATGTGGTAAATATGTAACAGATTATTCAAAGGCACAAACTACATCTATTTACATATTTACATTGACATCTATCAAATTAAATTAATTCTCTCAACCTGAAACAACTGGATTGTTCAGAACAGAAGTAAACTTAAGAATAAAACCTCTATTCTTAAATAAATCAAATACCCAGTCTGGTAGACATTCAGGAACTTCAAGTATTTTCTTAAATAATGTTTATATCGCCACCTTGAAAATGATAATTTTTCTTCGGCTTGCTTCTGACTCGCTATTTCTGTCTCTTCTCCGTTTTTGTCGTGTCACTGGTGTGCTTTGGCGCGCATGTAAAAACACTGGCTCGGATTGGCTACCATAACGCTGCCTTAGCCTTGTTAAGTTAAACAGGTGTTACACCGAGGACTGTGACCTATCGAGATCTGTTACTCCTCACTAGCCTGGGCAGTGGTCCGCTCGCATTACTGTTAGTATATCAATATATAGTAACGCACCGCTTTTAATGACCAGTAACGTCAACGGCGTTGTAACGACAGGAAAAGTAATTAATTATATTATCCCGTTACTGACAAAATGACGCCGTATCGCAACCACTGTACATGACTATCTCAAAAATGTTACTCTATTGTACATATATCACAATGATCACACATTACATTGAGAAATAGGTTTGAACCAACTAAGCTTTATATCTTAATTTAAGATTGTGAACTGCTGAGATCGTGGCATCTGTAAGACATCTGCACAGCGGGGAAAGTGGGTCAGCGATACAAGTGAACAGGACGAACCAACAGAGAAGAGAAGAAAGGTGGAAAAATCTCCTGCCACAAGGTGTTCCGGTCATGTGTATCTCATTGGGCAGCCCAGCTCCAGCATCAGTGGCTGTCACTTCCTACTAATCGCCAGGTGTATCGCCATTCTGGAGTATGGCAAGGATTAAAACACTTACTAGACCAAATGCAGTCAATCACTCATTGCAGTTCCTTTCTCTTCCTCTGTTGTGTTGTCTCTTCTCTTGTTTTTGACTATTTTCCTGATTTCTCATGGAGGATCATGAAGTGATTGACTGCATTTGGTCTAGTGTTTTAATCCTTGCCATACTCCAGAATGGCAAAACAACATCCAGTGTATCATGGGCTAGAGAACTATTGTCACTGTACAAGCCAACCTAGAAAATCCTGAAGCTACTGGATTACTGAAGGTTTGCCTACCGCTTCAGACTCTGTGTCCCAGCGACAACAGAGGTCTACGAATGGCTGCTTTTGAACCGTCCCTTCACCAGTCGGTGTCTGTGACATGGCGGGCAGAAAGCCCCGCCTTTGTCGCTCTCTGGCAGTTTGTCCCGGAGAGCAACGATGCCGTCCACCCCTCTGCTATGTCACAAAAGCCTGGTGACGCAGCTCCACCGGACCGTCAGCCACGTCGACCACGCGATGATGGCCTTGAACGTCTGTCGGGTCCCAGACTCTCCTGGGAATTAAAGAAAGAGAAATACAGATATTTCTGTATCCTAATCGTCAGGACATCACCCCTCCTTCCCCTCTGTCTTGCCAGCAATCAGCAGGACCAAACATCACCCTTTATTATGTTAATTAACAGAGCAAGAATGAGGCAGCAGCTCTGTGGTGCACCCAGAAAGTCTAATACTACCGCTACTAATATCCTCTGTAAATATATATCACTATGTATTTGTTTGATACTCTCCCTTGGCTTTATTGGGTATTTTCTGTCTAGAATAGATTCAAACAATTTTTTCCCCAATTATTTAGCAGATAGATAGAGATAGATAGTAGATAGATAGATAGATAGATAGATAGATAGAATAGATAGAGAGGAGAGAGAGACAGAGAGAGTACTTGGTGAAGCCAATTAGCACCGCCATGATAATGCTAATTTCCGGGTAGCATTGGTATGGGATTTCCAATATAACATTAGCATGGAGCTAATTGTCGGCCGAGAGTGAAGTCAAATCTTTGATATATTATAATTTCTTTCATTTGATTATTAATGAAACTAATGGTATAAATAAAAAAGCGACCTTATTGATAGAGTGTTGTACTTGGTGTTTTAGAAAGCCAATTAGCACCGCCATGATAATGCTAATTTCCGGTAGCATTGGTATGGGATTTCCAATTATAACATTAGCATGGAGCTAATTGTCGGCCGAGAGTGAAGTCATATCTTTGATATATTATCATTTCCTTCATTTGATTATTAATGAAACGAATAGTATATTTTTTATTAAATTGAATTATCAATGTATCTTTACCTTATAAAGGATTAAATGTCCACCCCAAGAGGATTTGATGTCTTCAAATGTATTTTTTGTTTTAAGCATAATTGGTTGTCCTGTAGGTCAGTGGATAAGGTGTTGGGCGACAGGCCACTCAGTGCAGGATTCAAACCCCACTGTGACCTCCTGATCCTGGCTAATAGCCGGTATGCATCGGTTGAGGGGGGGACTGGCCCGAACCAAGCCAACGCTACAGGGAAAACCTTTTTCTTCATTACTACTAATGGTTTACATTAGACAAACAGCCTGCTCGCTCTTTGCTGTTTTAGAAAGCCAATTTGCACCGCCATGATAATGCTAATTTCCGATAGCATTCCTATGGGATTTCCAATATAACGTTAGCATCCAGCTAATTGTCGGCTGAGAGTCAAGTCAAATCTTTCATATATTATCATTTCCTTCATTTGATTATTAATATAACTAATAGTATATTTTTTATTCAATTGAATTATCAATGTATCTTTACCTTATAAAGGATTAAATGTCCGCCCCAAGAGGATTTGATCATTTTTTATTATTATCAAACAGTGCTCCTTCACTACAAGTACAACTATACACACATAATAAACATATAACAACATATTTAAAACTTGTAAATCCTGTAAAGCTGCTTTGTGACAACATGTGTTGTGGAAAACCAAAATATATTTCATTGGATTTGATTTGATATTTACATTTTTTTTATTATGTACAACTATTTACTAGGGCAGGTGGGGGGGCGTTTGGGCTCACTAGACCTGTTCAAAAAACTACTTTTTCATTAACACTAATCTTTGGAGGACAACTTTTATTTTTATGTAAGAATCAAAAGAAAACAATTCTGTAAAATACAGTACAGTAGTAATAAAAATAATTGGGGTTAGGTGGGCCATACAGCGAAAAGAGGAGGCGAGAAAAGAGGGTCAGTGTTCAGTGTTCATGGTCAGCCACTGGTCAGTGTTCATCCACACCGTCCCCTCAAAAGCCCTCAATGTCTAAAATACAGTAAATAGTACAGGAAGAGGTGCCTTACACAATCACCAACTATAACAGCCTAAAATGTGGTTAGAAATGAGGGGGAGAGACAAGTAATTTTTTTTTACCTTATTTTCAGTAGTTTTTAGCACTTTGAGTTGCATGTATGTATGAAAGGTGCTATACAAATAAAGATTATTATTACAGTGGTACCTCGAGATACGAGCTGCTCTATATATGAGCGATCCAAGATACGAGCACCGAGACGAGCAAAATTTCTGTTCGACACCCGAGTGCACGCTCGAGATACGAGCATGAACCACTAGGTGGCAGTACAGTACTATATGGAAAAAAAGAAATAATTAATCAGCTCAAAGACACACTCAAACGCTTTTCTTTTTCACCCTCCCCCACAACCCTTAGGTTCAAAAACACAAACATACCTGTATGTGCGGAGATGACGTCATTTAGCGCGTTCTAGCAGCCAATAGCGTTTTTTAAATTTTAAACACATCAGCAGAACAATGAACTGATGGTTCACACCATCACCCCCCCCTCACCCGTTCTACCTATAAGTGGCTGCATGTACATAACAAAGGGTGGCCTAATGGAATGCAGATATCCCCAGAACTGCCCCCTGGTGGGAGACCAGGTAGAAAAAAGTGTGGAATGAAAATGCTGGGACTCCTAGTGTTAAAACTACATTCCCAGAGATTGATGCTATAGGCTTTGAAATTGGTACCAAACGATAGGTAATAACATTTTCATTTATCTGGTATAAAACACATAGACACTATGTACATTTCAACTATATTTAATGCAAAAACATACATATTTTTGATGCTTGGAAAGGATGACATCTTATGATACATGACCCAGTGTTGGGAACGTTACTTTAAAAAAGTAATTAGTTATAGTTACTCACTACTTGTTCAAAAACGTAACTGAGTTAGTAACTGAATTACTCTATAATACAAGTAACTCGTTACCAGGGAAAGTAACTATTTGCATTACAGTTAAAAAAAAAGTTATATGCCAATGAATAAGGATTTTTTGAAAAAGCAGTATTCACAGTCAGTTTGAAATGAGTATTTATTGCACATCAACAGACCAGTGCAGGATAAAATCCTTTAAAACCCCAAATCTTTGTAAATAATAATAATAATAAAAAGCAAAAGTAAACAGTTACACTATATAAAGTGCATTTTAAATCAAATATCAAATATATTTGTATAGCGGCTTTTCACAACATATGTTGTCACAAAGCGCTTTACAGTATTTACAAAGTTAACAATACTATGGGTCCAAATCCCTTATGAGCAAGCCAAAGGCGACAGTGGCAAGGAAAAAACTCCCTAGATGGTGGGGAATAGGAAGAAACCTTGGGAGGACCAAGACTCAAAAGGGAACCCATCTCCATTGGGCGGCCCGTTAACACACAAATTACACAAAAACAAATTATACAGACTAATACACAAGTTACAAATAAATCACACAATCAGGCTAAGTATAAGGTAACTAGAATGAAAGTTCTGGGTGCTGATATTGTCAATGTAAATGTCTTATGATGAACGCCAGGTTTTCATTCCATGTCGGAGCGATGATACTGGAATTGTAGGCTCCAACTGCAGTGTTACTCCCCAAGTGAACCTCGGAGAAGAAAGATATGTGATGTGGTAAATATGTAACAGATTATTCAAAGGCCAAACTACATCTATTTACATATTTACATTGACATCTATCAAATTAAATTAAATTCTCTCAACCTGAAACAACTGGATTGTTCAGAACAGAAGTAAACTTAAGAATAAAACCTCTATTCTTAAATAAATCAAATACCCAGTCTGGTAGACATTCAGGAACTTCAAGTATTTTCTTAAATAATGTTTATATCGCCACCTTGAAAATGATAATTTTTCTTCGGCTTGCTTCTGACTCGCTATTTTCTGTCTCTTCTCCGTTTTTGTCGTGTCACTGGTGTGCTTTGGCGCGCGTGTAAAAACACTGGCTCGGATTGGCTACCATAACGCTGCCTTAGCCTTGTTAAGTTAAACAGGTGTTACACCGAGGACTGTGACCTATCGAGATCTGTTACTCCTCACTAGCCTGGGCAGTGGTCCGCTCGCATTACTGTTAGTATATCAATATATAGTAACGCACCGCTTTTAATGACCAGTAACGTCAACGGCGTTGTAACGACAGGAAAAGTAATTAATTATATTATCCCGTTACTGACAAAATGACGCCGTTATCGCAACACTGTACATGACTATCTCAAAAATGTTACTCTATTGTACATATATCACAATGATCACACATTACATTGAGAAATAGGTTTGAACCAACTAAGCTTTATATCTTAATTTAAGATTGTGAACTGCTGAGATCGTGGCATCTGTAAGACATCTGCACAGCGGGAAAGTGGTCAGCGATACAAGTGAACAGGACGAACCAACAGAGAAGAGAAGAAAGGTGGAAAAATCTCCTGCCACAAGGTGTTCCGGTCATGTGTATCTCATTGGGCAGCCCAGCTCCAGCATCAGTGGCTGTCAACTTCCTACTAATCGCCAGGTGTATCGCCATTCTGGAGTATGGCAAGGATTAAAACACTTACTAGACCAAAATGCAGTCAATCACTCATTGCAGTTCCTTTCTCTTCCTCTGTTGTGTTGTCTCTTCTCTTGTTTTTGACTATTTTCCTGTATTTCTCATGGAGGATCATGAAGTGATTGACTGCATTTGGTCTAGTGTTTTAATCCTTGCCATACTCCAGAATGGCAAAACAACATCCAGTGTATCATGGGCTAGAGAACTATTGTCACTGTACAAGCCAACCTAGAAAATCCTGAGCTACTGGATTACTGAAGGTTTGCCTACCGCTTCAGACTCTGTGTCCCAGCGACAACAGAGGTCTACGAATGGCTGCTTTTGAACCGTCCCTTCACCAGTCGGTGTCTGTGACATGGCGGGCAGAAAGCCCCGCCTTTGTCGCTCTCTGGCAGTTTGTCCCGGAGAGCAACGATGCCGTCCACCCTCTGCTATGTCACAAAAGCCTGGTGACGCAGCTCCACCGGACCGTCAGCCACGTCGACCACGCGATGATGGCCTTGAACGCTGTGTCGGGTCCCAGACTCTCCTGGGAATTAAAGAAAGAGAAATACAGATATTTCTGTATCCTAATCGTCAGGACATCACCCCTCCTTCCCCTCTGTCTTGCCAGCAATCAGCAGGACCAAACATCACCCTTTATTATGTTAATTAACAGAGCAAGAATGAGGCAGCGAGCTCTGTGGTGCACCCAGAAAGTCTAATACTACCGCTACTAATATCCTCTGTAAATATATATCACATGTATTTGTTTGATACTCTCATTGGCTTTATTGGGTATTTTCTGTCTAGAATAGATTCAAACAATTTTTTCCCCCAATTATTTAGCAGATAGATAGATAGATAGATAGATAGATAGATAGATAGATAGATAGATAGATAGATAGAGAGAGAGAGAGAGACAGAGAGAGTACTTGGTGAAGCCAATTAGCACCGCCATGATAATGCTAATTTCCGGTAGCATTGGTATGGGATTTCCAATATAACATTAGCATGGAGCTAATTGTCGGCCGAGAGTGAAGTCAAATCTTTGATATATTATAATTTCTTTCATTTGATTATTAATGAAACTAATGGTATAAATAAAAAAGCGACCTTATTGATAGATGTTGTACTTGGTGTTTTAGAAAGCCAATTAGCACCGCCATGATAATGCTAATTTCCGGGTAGCATTGGTATGGGATTTCCAATATAACATTAGCATGGAGCTAATTGTCGGCCGAGAGTGAAGTCATATCTTTGATATATTATCATTTCCTTCATTTGATTATTAATGAAACGAAATAGTATATTTTTTATTAAATTGAATTATCAATGTATCTTTACCTTATAAAGGATTAAATGTCCACCCCAAGAGGATTTGATGTCTTCAAATGTATTTTTTGTTTTAAGCATAATTGGTTGTCCTGTAGGTCAGTGGATAAGGTGTTGGGCGACAGGCCACTCAGTGCAGGATTCAAACCCCACTGTGACCTCCTGATCCTGGCTAATAGCCGGGTATGCATCGGTTGAGGGGGGGACTGGCCCGAACCAAGCCAACGCTACAGGAAAACCTTTTCTTCATTACTACTAATGGTTTACATTAGACAAACAGCCTGCTCGCTCTTTGCTGTTTTAGAAAAGCCAATTTGCACCGCCATGATAATGCTAATTTCCGATAGCATTCCTATGGGATTTCCAATATAACGTTAGCATCCAGCTAATTGTCGGGCTGAGAGTCAAGTCAAATCTTTCATATATTATCATTTCCTTCATTTGATTATTAATATAAACTAATAGTATATTTTTTATTCAATTGAATTATCAATGTATCTTTACCTTATAAAGGATTAAATGTCCGCCCCAAGAGGATTTGATCATTTTTATTATTATCAAACAGTGCTCCTTCACTACAAGTACAACTATACACACATAATAAACATATAACAACATATTTAAAACTTGTAAATCCTGTAAAGCTGCTTTGTGACAACATGTGTTGTGGAAAACCAAAATATATTTCATTGGATTTGATTTGATATTTACATTTTTTTTATTATGTACAACTATTTACTACAGGGCAGGTGGGGCGTTTGGCTCACTAGACCTGTTCAAAAAACTACTTTTTCATTAACACTAATCTTTGGAGGACAACTTTTATTTTTATGTAAGAATCAAAAGAAAACAATTCTGTAAAATACAGTACAGTAGTAATAAAAATAATTGGGGTTAGGTGGGCCATACAGCGAAAAGAGGAGGAGGCGAGAAAAGAGGGTCAGTGTTCAGTGTTCATGGTCAGCCACTGGTCAGTGTTCATCCACACCGTCCCCTCAAAAGCCCTCAATGTCTAAAATACAGTAAATAGTACAGGAAGAGGTGCCTTACACAATCACCAACTATAACAGCCTAAAATGTGGTTAGAAATGAGGGGGAGAGAGACAAGTAATTTTTTTTTACCTTATTTTCAGTAGTTTTTAGCACTTTGAGTTGCATGTATGTATGAAAGGTGCTATACAAATAAAGATTATTATTACAGTGGTACCTCGAGATACGAGCTGCTCTATATATGAGCGATCCAAGATACGAGCACCGAGACGAGCAAAATTTCTGTTCGACAACCCGAGTGCACGCTCGAGATACGAGCATGAACCACTAGGTGGCAGTACAGTACTATATGGAAAAAAAGAAATAATTAATCAGCTCAAAGACACACTCAAACGCTTTTCTTTTTCACCCTCCCCCACAACCTTAGGTTCAAAAACACAAACATACCTGTATGTGCGGAGATGACGTCATTTAGCGCGTTCTAGCAGCCAATAGCGTTTTTTAAATTTTAAACACATCCAGCAGAACAATGAACTGATGGTTCACACCATCACCCCCCCCTCACCCGTCTGCCTATAAGTGGCTGCATGTACATAACAAAGGGTGGCCTAATGGAATGCAAATATCCCCAGAACTGCCCCCCTGGTGGAGACCAGGTGGAAAAAGTGTGGAATGAAAATGCTGGGACTCCTAGTGTTTAAAACTACATTCCCAGAGATTGATGCTATAGCTTTGAAATTGGGTACCAAACGATAGGTAATAACATTTTCATTTATCTGGTATAAAACACATAGACACTATGTACATTTTCAACTATATTTAATGCAAAAACATACATATTTTTGATGCTTGGAAAGGATGACATCGTATGATACATGACCAGTGTTGGGAACGTTACTTTAACAAAAGTAATTAGTTATAGTTACTCACTACTTGTTCAAAAACGTAACTGAGTTAGTAACTGAATTACTCTATAATACAAGTAACTCGTTACCAGGGAAAGTAACTATTTGCATTACAGTAAAAAAAAGTTATATGCCAATGAATAAGGATTTTTTGAAAAAGCAGTTTTTCACAGTCAGTTGAAATGAGTATTTATTGCACATCAACAGACCAGTGCAGGATAAAATCCTTTAAAACCCCAATCTTTGTAAATAATAATAATAATAAAAAGCAAAAGTAAACAGTTACACTATATAAAGTGCATTTAAATCAAATATCAAATATATTTGTATAGCGCTTTTCACAACATATGTTGTCACAAAGCGCTTTACAGTATTTACAAAGTTAACAATACTATGGGTCCAAATCCCTTATGAGCAAGCCAAAGGCGACAGTGGCAAGGAAAAACTCCCTAGATGGTGGGGAATAGGAAGAAACCTTGGGAGGACCAAGACTCAAAAGGAACCCATCGTCCATTGGGCGGGCCCGTGTAACACACAAATTACACAAAAACAAATTATACAGACTAATACACAAGTTACAAATAAATCACACAATCAGGCTAAGTATAAGGTAACTAGAATGAAAGTTCTGGTGCTGATATTGTCAATGTAAATGTCTTATGATGAACGCCAGGTTTTCATTCCATGTCGGAGCGATGATACTGGAATTGTAGGCTCCAACTGCAGTGTTACTCCCCAAGTGAACCTCGGAGAAGAAAGATATGTGATGTGGTAAATATGTAACAGATTATTCAAAGGCCAAACTACATCTATTTACATATTTACATTGACATCTATCAAATTAAATTAAATTCTCTCAACCTGAAACAACTGGATTGTTCAGAACAGAAGTAAACTTAAGAATAAAACCTCTATTCTTAAATAAATCAAATACCCAGTCTGGTAGACATTCAGGAACTTCAAGTATTTTCTTAAATAATGTTTATATCGCCACCTTGAAAATGATAATTTTTCTTCGGCTTGCTTCTGACTCGCTATTTCTGTCTCTTCTCCGTTTTTGTCGTGTCACTGGTGTGCTTTGGCGCGCGTGTAAAAACACTGGCTCGGATTGGCTACCATAACGCTGCCTTAGCCTTGTTAAGTTAAACAGGTGTTACACCGAGGACTGTGACCTATCGAGATCTGTTACTCCTCACTAGCCTGGGCAGTGGTCCGCTCGCATTACTGTTAGTATATCAATATATAGTAACGCACCGCTTTTAATGACCAGTAACGTCAACGGCGTTGTAACGACAGGAAAAGTAATTAATTATATTATCCCGTTACTGACAAAATGACGCCGTTATCGCAACACTGTACATGACTATCTCAAAAATGTTACTCTATTGTACATATATCACAATGATCACACATTACATTGAGAAATAGGTTTGAACCAACTAAGCTTTATATCTTAATTTAAGATTGTGAACTGCTGAGATCGTGGCATCTGTAAGACATCTGCACAGCGGGAAAGTGGTCAGCGATACAAGTGAACAGGACGAACCAACAGAGAAGAGAAGAAAGGTGGAGAAATCTCCTGCCACAAGGTGTTCCAGTCATGTGTATCTCATTGGGCAGCCCAGCTCCAGCATCAGTGGCTGTCAACTTCCTACTAATCGCCAGGTGTATCGCCATTCTGGAGTATGGCAAGGATTAAAACACTTACTAGACCAAATGCAGTCAATCACTCATTGCAGTTCCTTTCTCTTCCTCTGTTGTGTTGGTCTCTTCTCTTGTTTTTGACTATTTTCCTGTATTTCTCATGGAGGATCATGAAGTGATTGACTGCATTTGGTCTAGTGTTTTAATCCTTGCCATACTCCAGAATGGCAAAACAACATCCAGTGTATCATGGGCTAGAGAACTATTGTCACTGTACAAGCCAACCCTAGAAAATTCTGAAGCTACTGGATTACTGAAGGTTTGCCTACCGCTTCAGACTCTGTGTCCCAGCGACAACAGAGGTCTACGAATGGCTGCTTTTGAACCGACCCTTCACCAGTCGGTGTCTGTGACATGGCGGGCAGAAAGCCCCGCCTTTGTCGCTCTCTGGCAGTTTGTCCTGGAGAGCAACGATGCCGTCCACCCTCTGCTATGTCACAAAAGCCTGGTGACGCAGCTCCACCGGACCGTCAGCCACGTCGACCACGCGATGATGGCCTTGAACGCCGTCGGGTCCCAGACTCTCCTGGGAATTAAAGAAAGAGAAATACAGATATTTCTGTATCCTAATCGTCAGGACATCACCCCTCCTTCCCCTCTGTCTTGCCAGCAATCAGCAGGACCAAACATCACCCTTTATTATGTTAATTAACAGAGCAAGAATGAGGCAGCAGCTCTGTGGTGCACCCAGAAAGTCTAATACTACCGCTACTAATATCCTCTGTAAATATATAGCACATGTATTTGTTTGATACTCTCATTGGCTTTATTGGGTATTTTCTGTCTAGAATAGATTCAAACAATTTTTTCCCCAATTATTTAGCAGATAGATAGATAGATAGATAATAGATAGATAGATAATAGATAGATAGATAGATAGATAGATAGATAGATAGATAGAGAGAGAGAGAGACAGAGAGAGTACTTGGTGAAGCCAATTAGCACCGCCATGATAATGCTAATTTCCGGTAGCATTGGTATGGATTTCCAATATAACATTAGCATGGAGCTAATTGTCGGCCGAGAGTGAAGTCAAATCTTTGATATATTATAATTTCTTTCATTTGATTATTAATGAAACTAATGGTATAAATAAAAAAGCGACCTTATTGATAGATGTTGTACTTGGTGTTTTAGAAAGCCAATTAGCACCGCCATGATAATGCTAATTTCCGGTAGCATTGGTATGGGATTTCCAATATAACATTAGCATGGAGCTAATTGTCGGCCGAGAGTGAAGTCATATCTTTGATATATTATCATTTCCTTCATTTGATTATTAATGAAACGAATAGTATATTTTTTATTAAATTGAATTATCAATGTATCTTTACCTTATAAAGGATTAAATGTCCACCCCAAGAGGATTTGATGTCTTCAAATGTATTTTTTGTTTTAAGCATAATTGGTTGTCCTGTAGGTCAGTGGATAAGGTGTTGGGCGACAGGCCACTCAGTGCAGGGTTCAAACCCCACTGTGACCTCCTGATCCTGGCTAATAGCCGGTATGCATCGGTTGAGGGGGGACTGGCCCGAACCAAGCCAACGCTACAGGAAAACCTTTTCTTCATTACTACTAATGCTTTACATTAGACAAACAGCCTGCTCGCTCTTTGCTGTTTTAGAAAGCCAATTTGCACCGCCATGATAATGCTAATTTCCGATAGCATTCCTATGGGATTTCCTATATAACGTTAGCATCCAGCTAATTGTCGGCTGAGAGTCAAGTCAAATCTTTCATATATTATCATTTCCTTCATTTGATTATTAATATAAACTAATAGTATATTTTTTATTCAATTGAATTATCAATGTATCTTTACCTTATAAAGGATTAAATGTCCGCCCCAAGAGGATTTGATCATTTTTTATTATTATCAAACAGTGCTCCTTCACTACAAGTACAACTATACACACATAATAAACATATAACAACATATTTAAAACTTGTAAATCCTGTAAAGCTGCTTTGTGACAACATGTGTTGTGGAAAACCAAAATATATTTCATTGGATTTGATTTGATATTTACATTTTTTTTATTATGTACAACTATTTACTACAGGGCAGGTGGGGCGTTTGGCTCACTAGACCTGTTCAAAAAACTACTTTTTCATTAACACTAATCTTTGGAGGACAACTTTTATTTTTATGTAAGAATCAAAAGAAAACAATTCTGTAAAATACAGTACAGTAGTAATAAAAATAATTGGGGTTAGGTGGGCCATACAGCGAAAAGAGGAGGCGAGAAAAGAGGGTCAGTGTTCAGTGTTCATGGTCAGCCACTGGTCAGTGTTCATCCACACCGTCCCCTCAAAAGCCCTCAATGTCTAAAATACAGTAAATAGTACAGGAAGAGGTGCCTTACACAATCACCAACTATAACAGCCTAAAATGTGGTTAGAAATGAGGGGGAGAGACAAGTAATTTTTTTTTACCTTATTTTCAGTAGTTTTTAGCACTTTGAGTTGCATGTATGTATGAAAGGTGCTATACAAATAAAGATTATTATTACAGTGGTACCTCGAGATACGAGCTGCTCTATATACGAGCGATCCAAGATACGAGCACCGAGACGAGCAAAATTTCTGTTCGACACCCGAGTGCACGCTCGAGATACGAGCATGAACCACTAGGTGGCAGTACAGTACTATATGGAAAAAAAGAAATAATTAATCAGCTCAAAGACACACTCAAACGCTTTTCTTTTTCACCCTCCCCCACAACCTTAGGTTCAAAAACACAAACATACCTGTATGTGCGGAGATGACGTCATTTAGCGCGTTCTAGCAGCCAATAGCGTTTTTTTAATTTTAAACACATCCAGCAGAACAATGAACTGATGGTTCACACCATCACCCCCCCCCTCACCCGTCTACCTATAAGTGGCTGCATGTACATAACAAAGGGTGGCCTAATGGAATGCAAATATCCCCAGAACTGCCCCCTGGTGGAGACCAGGTGGAAAAAGTGTGGAATGAAAATGCTGGGACTCCTAGTGTTAAAACTACATTCCCAGAGATTGATGCTATAGCTTTGAAATTGGTACCAAACGATAGGTAATAACATTTTCATTTATCTGGTATAAAACACATAGACACTATGTACATTTCAACTATATTTAATGCAAAAACATACATATTTTTGATGCTTGGAAAGGATGACATCGTATGATACATGACCAGTGTTGGGAACGTTACTTTAAAAAAGTAATTAGTTATAGTTACTCACTACTTGTTCAAAAACGTAACTGAGTTAGTAACTGAATTACTCTATAATACAAGTAACTCGTTACCAGGGAAAGTAACTATTTGCATTACAGTTAAAAAAAAGTTATATGCCAATGAATAAGGATTTTTTGAAAAAGCAGTTTTCACAGTCAGTTGAAATGAGTATTTATTGCACATCAACAGACCAGTGCAGGATAAAATCCTTTAAAACCCCAAATCTTTGTAAATAATAATAATAATAAAAAGCAAAAGTAAACAGTTACACTATATAAAGTGCATTTAAATCAAATATCAAATATATTTGTATAGCGCTTTTCACAACATATGTTGTCACAAAGCGCTTTACAGTATTTACAAAGTTAACAATACTATGGGTCCAAATCCCTTATGAGCAAGCCAAAGGCGACAGTGGCAAGGAAAAACTCCCTAGATGGTGGGGAATAGGAAGAAACCTTGGGAGGACCAAGACTCAAAAGGGAACCCATCGTCCATTGGGCGGCCCGTTAACACACAAATTACACAAAAACAAATTATACAGACTAATACACAAGTTACAAATAAATCACACAATCAGGCTAAGTATAAGGTAACTAGAATGAAAGTTCTGGGTGCTGATATTGTCAATGTAAATGTCTTATGATGAACGCCAGGTTTTCATTCCATGTCGGAGCGATGATACTGGAATTGTAGGCTCCAACTGCAGTGTTACTCCCCAAGTGAACCTCGGAGAAGAAAGATATGTGATGTGGTAAATATGTAACAGATTATTCAAAGGCCAAACTACATCTATTTACATATTTACATTGACATCTATCAAATTAAATTAAATTCTCTCAACCTGAAACAACTGGATTGTTCAGAACAGAAGTAAACTTAAGAATAAAACCTCTATTCTTAAATAAATCAAATACCCAGTCTGGTAAACATTCAGGAACTTCAAGTATTTTCTTAAATAATGTTTATATCGCCACCTTGAAAAATGATAATTTTTCTTCGGCTTGCTTCTGACTCGCTATTTCTGTCTCTTCTCCGTTTTTGTCGTGTCACTGGTGTGCTTTGGCGCGCGTGTAAAAACACTGGCTCGGATTGGCTACCATAACGCTGCCTTAGCCTTGTTAAGTTAAACAGGTGTTACACCGAGGACTGTGACCTATCGAGATCTGTTACTCCTCACTAGCCTGGGCAGTGGTCCGCTCGCATTACTGTTAGTATATCAATATATAGTAACGCACCGCTTTTAATGACCAGTAACGTCAACGGCGTTGTAACGACAGGAAAAGTAATTAATTATATTATCCCGTTACTGACAAAATGACGCCGTTATCGCAACACTGTACATGACTATCTCAAAAATGTTACTCTATTGTACATATATCACAATGATCACACATTACATTGAGAAATAGGTTTGAACCAACTAAGCTTTATATCTTAATTTAAGATTGTGAACTGCTGAGATCGTGGCATCTGTAAGACATCTGCACAGCGGGAAAGTGGTCAGCGATACAAGTGAACAGGACGAACCAACAGAGAAGAGAAGAAAGGTGGAGAAATCTCCTGCCACAAGGTGTTCCAGTCATGTGTATCTCATTGGGCAGCCCAGCTCCAGCATCAGTGGCTGTCAACTTCCTACTAATCGCCAGGTGTATCGCCATTCTGGAGTATGGCAAGGATTAAAACACTTACTAGACCAAATGCAGTCAATCACTCATTGCAGTTCCTTTCTCTTCCTCTGTTGTGTTGTCTCTTCTCTTGTTTTTGACTATTTTCCTGTATTTCTCATGGAGGATCATGAAGTGATTGACTGCATTTGGTCTAGTGTTTTAATCCTTGCCATACTCCAGAATGGCAAAACAACATCCAGTGTATCATGGGCTAGAGAACTATTGTCACTGTACAAGCCAACCTAGAAAATCCTGAAGCTACTGGATTACTGAAGGTTTGCCTACCGCTTCAGACTCTGTGTCCCAGCGACAACAGAGGTCTACGAATGGCTGCTTTTGAACCGTCCCTTCACCAGTCGGTGTCTGTGACATGGCGGGCAGAAAGCCCCGCCTTTGTCGCTCTCTGGCAGTTTGTCCTGGAGAGCAACGATGCCGTCCACCCTCTGCTATGTCACAAAAGCCTGGTGACGCAGCTCCACCGGACCGTCAGCCACGTCGACCACGCGATGATGGCCTTGAACGCCGTCGGGTCCCAGACTCTCCTGGGAATTAAAGAAAGAGAAATACAGATATTTCTGTATCCTAATCGTCAGGACATCACCCCTCCTTCCCCTCTGTCTTGCCAGCAATCAGCAGGACCAAACATCACCCTTTATTATGTTAATTAACAGAGCAAGAATGAGGCAGCAGCTCTGTGGTGCACCCAGAAAGTCTAATACTACCGCTACTAATATCCTCTGTAAATATATAGCACATGTATTTGTTTGATACTCTCATTGGCTTTATTGGGTATTTTCTGTCTAGAATAGATTCAAACAATTTTTTCCCCAATTATTTAGCAGATAGATAGATAGATAGATAGATAGATAGATAGATAAATAGATAGATAGATAGATAGATAGATAGATAGATAGAGAGAGAGAGACAGAGAGAGTACTTGGTGAAGCCAATTAGCACCGCCATGATAATGCTAATTTCCGGTAGCATTGGTATGGGATTTCCAATATAACATTAGCATGGAGCTAATTGTCGGCCGAGAGTGAA
Organism: Brachyhypopomus gauderio; assembly: GCF_052324685.1. NCBI lineage: Eukaryota > Metazoa > Chordata > Actinopteri > Gymnotiformes > Hypopomidae > Brachyhypopomus > Brachyhypopomus gauderio. The sequence goes on from NW_027507144.1 coordinate 72,761, forward strand.
GTCAAATCTTTGATATATTATAATTTCTTTCATTTGATTATTAATGAAACTAATGGTATAAATAAAAAAGCGACCTTATTGATAGATGTTGTACTTGGTGTTTTAGAAAGCCAATTAGCACCGCCATGATAATGCTAATTTCCGGTAGCATTGGTATGGGATTTCCAATATAACATTAGCATGGAGCTAATTGTCGGCCGAGAGTGAAGTCATATCTTTGATATATTATCATTTCCTTCATTTGATTATTAATGAAACGAATAGTATATTTTTTATTAAATTGAATTATCAATGTATCTTTACCTTATAAAGGATTAAATGTCCACCCCAAGAGGATTTGATGTCTTCAAATGTATTTTTTGTTTTAAGCATAATTGGTTGTCCTGTAGGTCAGTGGATAAGGTGTTGGGCGACAGGCCACTCAGTGCAGGGTTCAAACCCCACTGTGACCTCCTGATCCTGGCTAATAGCCGGTATGCATCGGTTGAGGGGGGACTGGCCCGAACCAAGCCAACGCTACAGGAAAACCTTTTCTTCATTACTACTAATGCTTTACATTAGACAAACAGCCTGCTCGCTCTTTGCTGTTTTAGAAAGCCAATTTGCACCGCCATGATAATGCTAATTTCCGATAGCATTCCTATGGGATTTCCTATATAACGTTAGCATCCAGCTAATTGTCGGCTGAGAGTCAAGTCAAATCTTTCATATATTATCATTTCCTTCATTTGATTATTAATATAAACTAATAGTATATTTTTTATTCAATTGAATTATCAATGTATCTTTACCTTATAAAGGATTAAATGTCCGCCCCAAGAGGATTTGATCATTTTTTATTATTATCAAACAGTGCTCCTTCACTACAAGTACAACTATACACACATAATAAACATATAACAACATATTTAAAACTTGTAAATCCTGTAAAGCTGCTTTGTGACAACATGTGTTGTGGAAAACCAAAATATATTTCATTGGATTTGATTTGATATTTACATTTTTTTTATTATGTACAACTATTTACTACAGGGCAGGTGGGGCGTTTGGCTCACTAGACCTGTTCAAAAAACTACTTTTTCATTAACACTAATCTTTGGAGGACAACTTTTATTTTTATGTAAGAATCAAAAGAAAACAATTCTGTAAAATACAGTACAGTAGTAATAAAAATAATTGGGGTTAGGTGGGCCATACAGCGAAAAGAGGAGGCGAGAAAAGAGGGTCAGTGTTCAGTGTTCATGGTCAGCCACTGGTCAGTGTTCATCCACACCGTCCCCTCAAAAGCCCTCAATGTCTAAAATACAGTAAATAGTACAGGAAGAGGTGCCTTACACAATCACCAACTATAACAGCCTAAAATGTGGTTAGAAATGAGGGGGAGAGACAAGTAATTTTTTTTTACCTTATTTTCAGTAGTTTTTAGCACTTTGAGTTGCATGTATGTATGAAAGGTGCTATACAAATAAAGATTATTATTACAGTGGTACCTCGAGATACGAGCTGCTCTATATACGAGCGATCCAAGATACGAGCACCGAGACGAGCAAAATTTCTGTTCGACACCCGAGTGCACGCTCGAGATACGAGCATGAACCACTAGGTGGCAGTACAGTACTATATGGAAAAAAAGAAATAATTAATCAGCTCAAAGACACACTCAAACGCTTTTCTTTTTCACCCTCCCCCACAACCTTAGGTTCAAAAACACAAACATACCTGTATGTGCGGAGATGACGTCATTTAGCGCGTTCTAGCAGCCAATAGCGTTTTTTTAATTTTAAACACATCCAGCAGAACAATGAACTGATGGTTCACACCATCACCCCCCCCTCACCCGTCTACCTATAAGTGGCTGCATGTACATAACAAAGGGTGGCCTAATGGAATGCAAATATCCCCAGAACTGCCCCCTGGTGGAGACCAGGTGGAAAAAGTGTGGAATGAAAATGCTGGGACTCCTAGTGTTAAAACTACATTCCCAGAGATTGATGCTATAGCTTTGAAATTGGTACCAAACGATAGGTAATAACATTTTCATTTATCTGGTATAAAACACATAGACACTATGTACATTTCAACTATATTTAATGCAAAAACATACATATTTTTGATGCTTGGAAAGGATGACATCGTATGATACATGACCAGTGTTGGGAACGTTACTTTAAAAAAGTAATTAGTTATAGTTACTCACTACTTGTTCAAAAACGTAACTGAGTTAGTAACTGAATTACTCTATAATACAAGTAACTCGTTACCAGGGAAAGTAACTATTTGCATTACAGTTAAAAAAAAGTTATATGCCAATGAATAAGGATTTTTTGAAAAAGCAGTTTTCACAGTCAGTTGAAATGAGTATTTATTGCACATCAACAGACCAGTGCAGGATAAAATCCTTTAAAACCCCAAATCTTTGTAAATAATAATAATAATAAAAAGCAAAAGTAAACAGTTACACTATATAAAGTGCATTTAAATCAAATATCAAATATATTTGTATAGCGCTTTTCACAACATATGTTGTCACAAAGCGCTTTACAGTATTTACAAAGTTAACAATACTATGGGTCCAAATCCCTTATGAGCAAGCCAAAGGCGACAGTGGCAAGGAAAAACTCCCTAGATGGTGGGGAATAGGAAGAAACCTTGGGAGGACCAAGACTCAAAAGGGAACCCATCGTCCATTGGGCGGCCCGTTAACACACAAATTACACAAAAACAAATTATACAGACTAATACACAAGTTACAAATAAATCACACAATCAGGCTAAGTATAAGGTAACTAGAATGAAAGTTCTGGGTGCTGATATTGTCAATGTAAATGTCTTATGATGAACGCCAGGTTTTCATTCCATGTCGGAGCGATGATACTGGAATTGTAGGCTCCAACTGCAGTGTTACTCCCCAAGTGAACCTCGGAGAAGAAAGATATGTGATGTGGTAAATATGTAACAGATTATTCAAAGGCCAAACTACATCTATTTACATATTTACATTGACATCTATCAAATTAAATTAAATTCTCTCAACCTGAAACAACTGGATTGTTCAGAACAGAAGTAAACTTAAGAATAAAACCTCTATTCTTAAATAAATCAAATACCCAGTCTGGTAAACATTCAGGAACTTCAAGTATTTTCTTAAATAATGTTTATATCGCCACCTTGAAAAATGATAATTTTTCTTCGGCTTGCTTCTGACTCGCTATTTCTGTCTCTTCTCCGTTTTTGTCGTGTCACTGGTGTGCTTTGGCGCGCGTGTAAAAACACTGGCTCGGATTGGCTACCATAACGCTGCCTTAGCCTTGTTAAGTTAAACAGGTGTTACACCGAGGACTGTGACCTATCGAGATCTGTTACTCCTCACTAGCCTGGGCAGTGGTCCGCTCGCATTACTGTTAGTATATCAATATATAGTAACGCACCGCTTTTAATGACCAGTAACGTCAACGGCGTTGTAACGACAGGAAAAGTAATTAATTATATTATCCCGTTACTGACAAAATGACGCCGTTATCGCAACACTGTACATGACTATCTCAAAAATGTTACTCTATTGTACATATATCACAATGATCACACATTACATTGAGAAATAGGTTTGAACCAACTAAGCTTTATATCTTAATTTAAGATTGTGAACTGCTGAGATCGTGGCATCTGTAAGACATCTGCACAGCGGGAAAGTGGTCAGCGATACAAGTGAACAGGACGAACCAACAGAGAAGAGAAGAAAGGTGGAGAAATCTCCTGCCACAAGGTGTTCCAGTCATGTGTATCTCATTGGGCAGCCCAGCTCCAGCATCAGTGGCTGTCAACTTCCTACTAATCGCCAGGTGTATCGCCATTCTGGAGTATGGCAAGGATTAAAACACTTACTAGACCAAATGCAGTCAATCACTCATTGCAGTTCCTTTCTCTTCCTCTGTTGTGTTGTCTCTTCTCTTGTTTTTGACTATTTTCCTGTATTTCTCATGGAGGATCATGAAGTGATTGACTGCATTTGGTCTAGTGTTTTAATCCTTGCCATACTCCAGAATGGCAAAACAACATCCAGTGTATCATGGGCTAGAGAACTATTGTCACTGTACAAGCCAACCTAGAAAATCCTGAAGCTACTGGATTACTGAAGGTTTGCCTACCGCTTCAGACTCTGTGTCCCAGCGACAACAGAGGTCTACGAATGGCTGCTTTTGAACCGTCCCTTCACCAGTCGGTGTCTGTGACATGGCGGGCAGAAAGCCCCGCCTTTGTCGCTCTCTGGCAGTTTGTCCCGGAGAGCAACGATGCCGTCCACCCTCTGCTATGTCACAAAAGCCTGGTGACGCAGCTCCACCGGACCGTCAGCCACGTCGACCACGCGATGATGGCCTTGAACGCCGTCGGGTCCCAGACTCTCCTGGGAATTAAAGAAAGAGAAATACAGATATTTCTGTATCCTAATCGTCAGGACATCACCCCTCCTTCCCCTCTGTCTTGCCAGCAATCAGCAGGACCAAACATCACCCTTTATTATGTTAATTAACAGAGCAAGAATGAGGCAGCAGCTCTGTGGTGCACCCAGAAAGTCTAATACTACCGCTACTAATATCCTCTGTAAATATATAGCACATGTATTTGTTTGATACTCTCATTGGCTTTATTGGGTATTTTCTGTCTAGAATAGATTCAAACAATTTTTTCCCCAATTATTTAGCAGATAGATAGATAGATAGATAGATAGATAGATAGATAGATAGATAAATAGATAGATAGATAGATAGATAGATAGATAGATAGAGAGAGAGAGAGACAGAGAGAGTACTTGGTGAAGCCAATTAGCACCGCCATGATAATGCTAATTTCCGGTACCATTCGTATGGGATTTCCAATATAACATTAGCATGGAGCTAATTGTCGGCCGAGAGTGAAGTCAAATCTTTGATATATTATAATTTCTTTCATTTGATTATTAATGAAACTAATGGTATAAATAAAAAAGCGACCTTATTGACAGATGTTGTACTTGGTGTTTTAGAAAGCCAATTAGCACCGCCATGATAATGCTAATTTCCGGTAGCATTGGTATGGGATTTCCAATATAACATTAGCATGGAGCTAATTGTCGGCCGAGAGTGAAGTCATATCTTTGATATATTATCATTTCCTTCATTTGATTATTAATGAAACGAATAGTATATTTTTTATTAAATTGAATTATCAATGTATCTTTACCTTATAAAGGATTAAATGTCCACCCCAAGAGGATTTGATGTCTTCAAATGTATTTTTTGTTTTAAGCATAATTGGTTGTCCTGTAGGTCAGTGGATAAGGTGTTGGGCGACAGGCCACTCAGTGCAGGGTTCAAACCCCACTGTGACCTCCTGATCCTGGCTAATAGCCGGTATGCATCGGTTGAGGGGGGACTGGCCCGAACCAAGCCAACGCTACAGGAAAACCTTTTCTTCATTACTACTAATGCTTTACATTAGACAAACAGCCTGCTCGCTCTTTGCTGTTTTAGAAAGCCAATTAGCACCGCCATGATAATGCTAATTTCCGATAGCATTCCTATGGGATTTCCAATATAACGTTAGCATCCAGCTAATTGTCGGCTGAGAGTCAAGTCAAATCTTTCATATATTATCATTTCCTTCATTTGATTATTAATATAAACTAATAGTATATTTTTTATTCAATTGAATTATCAATGTATCTTTACCTTATAAAGGATTAAATGTCCGCCCCAAGAGGATTTGATCATTTTTTATTATTATCAAACAGTGCTCCTTCACTACAAGTACAACTATACACACATAATAAACATATAACAACATATTTAAAACTTGTAAATCCTGTAAAGCTGCTTTGTGACAACATGTGTTGTGGAAAACCAAAATATATTTCATTGGATTTGATTTGATATTTACATTTTTTTTATTATGTACAACTATTTACTACAGGGCAGGTGGGGCGTTTGGCTCACTAGACCTGTTCAAAAAACTACTTTTTCATTAACACTAATCTTTGGAGGACAACTTTTATTTTTATGTAAGAATCAAAAGAAAACAATTCTGTAAAATACAGTACAGTAGTAATAAAAATAATTGGGGTTAGGTGGGCCATACAGCGAAAAGAGGAGGCGAGAAAAGAGGGTCAGTGTTCAGTGTTCATGGTCAGCCACTGGTCAGTGTTCATCCACACCGTCCCCTCAAAAGCCCTCAATGTCTAAAATACAGTAAATAGTACAGGAAGAGGTGCCTTACACAATCACCAACTATAACAGCCTAAAATGTGGTTAGAAATGAGGGGGAGAGACAAGTAATTTTTTTTTACCTTATTTTCAGTAGTTTTTAGCACTTTGAGTTGCATGTATGTATGAAAGGTGCTATACAAATAAAGATTATTATTACAGTGGTACCTCGAGATACGAGCTGCTCTATATACGAGCGATCCAAGATACGAGCACCGAGACGAGCAAAATTTCTGTTCGACACCCGAGTGCACGCTCGAGATACGAGCATGAACCACTAGGTGGCAGTACAGTACTATATGGAAAAAAAGAAATAATTAATCAGCTCAAAGACACACTCAAACGCTTTTCTTTTTCACCCTCCCCCACAACCTTAGGTTCAAAAACACAAACATACCTGTATGTGCGGAGATGACGTCATTTAGCGCGTTCTAGCAGCCAATAGCGTTTTTTAAATTTTAAACACATCCAGCAGAACAATGAACTGATGGTTCACACCATCACCCCCCCCTCACCCGTCTACCTATAAGTGGCTGCATGTACATAACAAAGGGTGGCCTAATGGAATGCAAATATCCCCAGAACTGCCCCCTGGTGGAGACCAGGTGGAAAAAGTGTGGAATGAAAATGCTGGGACTCCTAGTGTTAAAACTACATTCCCAGAGATTGATGCTATAGCTTTGAAATTGGTACCAAACGATAGGTAATAACATTTTCATTTATCTGGTATAAAACACATAGACACTATGTACATTTCAACTATATTTAATGCAAAAACATACATATTTTTGATGCTTGGAAAGGATGACATCGTATGATACATGACCAGTGTTGGGAACGTTACTTTAAAAAAGTAATTAGTTATAGTTACTCACTACTTGTTCAAAAACGTAACTGAGTTAGTAACTGAATTACTCTATAATACAAGTAACTCGTTACCAGGGAAAGTAACTATTTGCATTACAGTTAAAAAAAAGTTATATGCCAATGAATAAGGATTTTTTGAAAAAGCAGTTTTCACAGTCAGTTGAAATGAGTATTTATTGCACATCAACAGACCAGTGCAGGATAAAATCCTTTAAAACCCCAAATCTTTGTAAATAATAATAATAATAAAAAGCAAAAGTAAACAGTTACACTATATAAAGTGCATTTAAATCAAATATCAAATATATTTGTATAGCGCTTTTCACAACATATGTTGTCACAAAGCGCTTTACAGTATTTACAAAGTTAACAATACTATGGGTCCAAATCCCTTATGAGCAAGCCAAAGGCGACAGTGGCAAGGAAAAACTCCCTAGATGGTGGGGAATAGGAAGAAACCTTGGGAGGACCAAGACTCAAAAGGGAACCCATCGTCCATTGGGCGGCCCGTTAACACACAAATTACACAAAAACAAATTATACAGACTAATACACAAGTTACAAATAAATCACACAATCAGGCTAAGTATAAGGTAACTAGAATGAAAGTTCTGGGTGCTGATATTGTCAATGTAAATGTCTTATGATGAACGCCAGGTTTTCATTCCATGTCGGAGCGATGATACTGGAATTGTAGGCTCCAACTGCAGTGTTACTCCCCAAGTGAACCTCGGAGAAGAAAGATATGTGATGTGGTAAATATGTAACAGATTATTCAAAGGCCAAACTACATCTATTTACATATTTACATTGACATCTATCAAATTAAATAAAATTCTCTCAACCTGAAACAACTGGATTGTTCAGAACAGAAGTAAACTTAAGAATAAAACCTCTATTCTTAAATAAATCAAATACCCAGTCTGGTAAACATTCAGGAACTTCAAGTATTTTCTTAAATAATGTTTATATCGCCACCTTGAAAAATGATAATTTTTCTTCGGCTTGCTTCTGACTCGCTATTTCTGTCTCTTCTCCGTTTTTGTCGTGTCACTGGTGTGCTTTGGCGCGCGTGTAAAAACACTGGCTCGGATTGGCTACCATAACGCTGCCTTAGCCTTGTTAAGTTAAACAGGTGTTACACCGAGGACTGTGACCTATCGAGATCTGTTACTCCTCACTAGCCTGGGCAGTGGTCCGCTCGCATTACTGTTAGTATATCAATATATAGTAACGCACCGCTTTTAATGACCAGTAACGTCAACGGCGTTGTAACGACAGGAAAAGTAATTAATTATATTATCCCGTTACTGACAAAATGACGCCGTTATCGCAACACTGTACATGACTATCTCAAAAATGTTACTCTATTGTACATATATCACAATGATCACACATTACATTGAGAAATAGGTTTGAACCAACTAAGCTTTATATCTTAATTTAAGATTGTGAACTGCTGAGATCGTGGCATCTGTAAGACATCTGCACAGCGGGAAAGTGGTCAGCGATACAAGTGAACAGGACGAACCAACAGAGAAGAGAAGAAAGGTGGAGAAATCTCCTGCCACAAGGTGTTCCAGTCATGTGTATCTCATTGGGCAGCCCAGCTCCAGCATCAGTGGCTGTCAACTTCCTACTAATCGCCAGGTGTATCGCCATTCTGGAGTATGGCAAGGATTAAAACACTTACTAGACCAAATGCAGTCAATCACTCATTGCAGTTCCTTTCTCTTCCTCTGTTGTGTTGTCTCTTCTCTTGTTTTTGACTATTTTCCTGTATTTCTCATGGAGGATCATGAAGTGATTGACTGCATTTGGTCTAGTGTTTTAATCCTTGCCATACTCCAGAATGGCAAAACAACATCCAGTGTATCATGGGCTAGAGAACTATTGTCACTGTACAAGCCAACCTAGAAAATCCTGAAGCTACTGGATTACTGAAGGTTTGCCTACCGCTTCAGACTCTGTGTCCCAGCGACAACAGAGGTCTACGAATGGCTGCTTTTGAACCGTCCCTTCACCAGTCGGTGTCTGTGACATGGCGGGCAGAAAGCCCCGCCTTTGTCGCTCTCTGGCAGTTTGTCCCGGAGAGCAACGATGCCGTCCACCCTCTGCTATGTCACAAAAGCCTGGTGACGCAGCTCCACCGGACCGTCAGCCACGTCGACCACGCGATGATGGCCTTGAACGCCGTCGGGTCCCAGACTCTCCTGGGAATTAAAGAAAGAGAAATACAGATATTTCTGTATCCTAATCGTCAGGACATCACCCCTCCTTCCCCTCTGTCTTGCCAGCAATCAGCAGGACCAAACATCACCCTTTATTATGTTAATTAACAGAGCAAGAATGAGGCAGCAGCTCTGTGGTGCACCCAGAAAGTCTAATACTACCGCTACTAATATCCTCTGTAAATATATAGCACATGTATTTGTTTGATACTCTCATTGGCTTTATTGGGTATTTTCTGTCTAGAATAGATTCAAACAATTTTTTCCCCAATTATTTAGCAGATAGATAGATAGATAGATAGATAGATAGATAGATAGATAGATAAATAGATAGATAGATAGATAGATAGATAGATAGATAGAGAGAGAGAGAGACAGAGAGAGTACTTGGTGAAGCCAATTAGCACCGCCATGATAATGCTAATTTCCGGTAGCATTGGTATGGGATTTCCAATATAACATTAGCATGGAGCTAATTGTCGGCCGAGAGTGAAGTCATATCTTTGATATATTATCATTTCCTTCATTTGATTATTAATGAAACGAATAGTATATTTTTTATTAAATTGAATTATCAATGTATCTTTACCTTATAAAGGATTAAATGTCCACCCCAAGAGGATTTGATGTCTTCAAATGTATTTTTTGTTTTAAGCATAATTGGTTGTCCTGTAGGTCAGTGGATAAGGTGTTGGGCGACAGGCCACTCAGTGCAGGGTTCAAACCCCACTGTGACCTCCTGATCCTGGCTAATAGCCGGTATGCATCGGTTGAGGGGGGACTGGCCCGAACCAAGCCAACGCTACAGGAAAACCTTTTCTTCATTACTACTAATGCTTTACATTAGACAAACAGCCTGCTCGCTCTTTGCTGTTTTAGAAAGCCAATTTGCACCGCCATGATAATGCTAATTTCCGATAGCATTCCTATGGGATTTCCTATATAACGTTAGCATCCAGCTAATTGTCGGCTGAGAGTCAAGTCAAATCTTTCATATATTATCATTTCCTTCATTTGATTATTAATATAAACTAATAGTATATTTTTTATTCAATTGAATTATCAATGTATCTTTACCTTATAAAGGATTAAATGTCCGCCCCAAGAGGATTTGATCATTTTTTATTATTATCAAACAGTGCTCCTTCACTACAAGTACAACTATACACACATAATAAACATATAACAACATATTTAAAACTTGTAAATCCTGTAAAGCTGCTTTGTGACAACATGTGTTGTGGAAAACCAAAATATATTTCATTGGATTTGATTTGATATTTACATTTTTTTTATTATGTACAACTATTTACTACAGGGCAGGTGGGGCGTTTGGCTCACTAGACCTGTTCAAAAAACTACTTTTTCATTAACACTAATCTTTGGAGGACAACTTTTATTTTTATGTAAGAATCAAAAGAAAACAATTCTGTAAAATACAGTACAGTAGTAATAAAAATAATTGGGGTTAGGTGGGCCATACAGCGAAAAGAGGAGGCGAGAAAAGAGGGTCAGTGTTCAGTGTTCATGGTCAGCCACTGGTCAGTGTTCATCCACACCGTCCCCTCAAAAGCCCTCAATGTCTAAAATACAGTAAATAGTACAGGAAGAGGTGCCTTACACAATCACCAACTATAACAGCCTAAAATGTGGTTAGAAATGAGGGGGAGAGACAAGTAATTTTTTTTTACCTTATTTTCAGTAGTTTTTAGCACTTTGAGTTGCATGTATGTATGAAAGGTGCTATACAAATAAAGATTATTATTACAGTGGTACCTCGAGATACGAGCTGCTCTATATACGAGCGATCCAAGATACGAGCACCGAGACGAGCAAAATTTCTGTTCGACACCCGAGTGCACGCTCGAGATACGAGCATGAACCACTAGGTGGCAGTACAGTACTATATGGAAAAAAAGAAATAATTAATCAGCTCAAAGACACACTCAAACGCTTTTCTTTTTCACCCTCCCCCACAACCTTAGGTTCAAAAACACAAACATACCTGTATGTGCGGAGATGACGTCATTTAGCGCGTTCTAGCAGCCAATAGCGTTTTTTTAATTTTAAACACATCCAGCAGAACAATGAACTGATGGTTCACACCATCACCCCCCCCTCACCCGTCTACCTATAAGTGGCTGCATGTACATAACAAAGGGTGGCCTAATGGAATGCAAATATCCCCAGAACTGCCCCCTGGTGGAGACCAGGTGGAAAAAGTGTGGAATGAAAATGCTGGGACTCCTAGTGTTAAAACTACATTCCCAGAGATTGATGCTATAGCTTTGAAATTGGTACCAAACGATAGGTAATAACATTTTCATTTATCTGGTATAAAACACATAGACACTATGTACATTTCAACTATATTTAATGCAAAAACATACATATTTTTGATGCTTGGAAAGGATGACATCGTATGATACATGACCAGTGTTGGGAACGTTACTTTAAAAAAGTAATTAGTTATAGTTACTCACTACTTGTTCAAAAACGTAACTGAGTTAGTAACTGAATTACTCTATAATACAAGTAACTCGTTACCAGGGAAAGTAACTATTTGCATTACAGTAAAAAAAAAGTTATATGCCAATGAATAAGGATTTTTTGAAAAAGCAGTTTTCACAGTCAGTTGAAATGAGTATTTATTGCACATCAACAGACCAGTGCAGGATAAAATCCTTTAAAACCCCAAATCTTTGTAAATAATAATAATAATAAAAAGCAAAAGTAAACAGTTACACTATATAAAGTGCATTTAAATCAAATATCAAATATATTTGTATAGCGCTTTTCACAACATATGTTGTCACAAAGCGCTTTACAGTATTTACAAAGTTAACAATACTATGGGTCCAAATCCCTTATGAGCAAGCCAAAGGCGACAGTGGCAAGGAAAAACTCCCTAGATGGTGGGGAATAGGAAGAAACCTTGGGAGGACCAAGACTCAAAAGGGAACCCATCGTCCATTGGGCGGCCCGTTAACACACAAATTACACAAAAACAAATTATACAGATTAATACACAAGTTACAAATAAATCACACAATCAGGCTAAGTATAAGGTAACTAGAATGAAAGTTCTGGGTGCTGATATTGTCAATGTAAATGTCTTATGATGAACGCCAGGTTTTCATTCCATGTCGGAGCGATGATACTGGAATTGTAGGCTCCAACTGCAGTGTTACTCCCCAAGTGAACCTCGGAGAAGAAAGATATGTGATGTGGTAAATATGTAACAGATTATTCAAAGGCCAAACTACATCTATTTACATATTTACATTGACATCTATCAAATTAAATAAAATTCTCTCAACCTGAAACAACTGGATTGTTCAGAACAGAAGTAAACTTAAGAATAAAACCTCTATTCTTAAATAAATCAAATACCCAGTCTGGTAAACATTCAGGAACTTCAAGTATTTTCTTAAATAATGTTTATATCGCCACCTTGAAAAATGATAATTTTTCTTCGGCTTGCTTCTGACTCGCTATTTCTGTCTCTTCTCCGTTTTTGTCGTGTCACTGGTGTGCTTTGGCGCGCGTGTAAAAACACTGGCTCGGATTGGCTACCATAACGCTGCCTTAGCCTTGTTAAGTTAAACAGGTGTTACACCGAGGACTGTGACCTATCGAGATCTGTTACTCCTCACTAGCCTGGGCAGTGGTCCGCTCGCATTACTGTTAGTATATCAATATATAGTAACGCACCGCTTTTAATGACCAGTAACGTCAACGGCGTTGTAACGACAGGAAAAGTAATTAATTATATTATCCCGTTACTGACAAAATGACGCCGTTATCGCAACACTGTACATGACTATCTCAAAAATGTTACTCTATTGTACATATATCACAATGATCACACATTACATTGAGAAATAGGTTTGAACCAACTAAGCTTTATATCTTAATTTAAGATTGTGAACTGCTGAGATCGTGGCATCTGTAAGACATCTGCACAGCGGGAAAGTGGTCAGCGATACAAGTGAACAGGACGAACCAACAGAGAAGAGAAGAAAGGTGGAGAAATCTCCTGCCACAAGGTGTTCCAGTCATGTGTATCTCATTGGGCAGCCCAGCTCCAGCATCAGTGGCTGTCAACTTCCTACTAATCGCCAGGTGTATCGCCATTCTGGAGTATGGCAAGGATTAAAACACTTACTAGACCAAATGCAGTCAATCACTCATTGCAGTTCCTTTCTCTTCCTCTGTTGTGTTGTCTCTTCTCTTGTTTTTGACTATTTTCCTGTATTTCTCATGGAGGATCATGAAGTGATTGACTGCATTTGGTCTAGTGTTTTAATCCTTGCCATACTCCAGAATGGCAAAACAACATCCAGTGTATCATGGGCTAGAGAACTATTGTCACTGTACAAGCCAACCTAGAAAATCCTGAAGCTACTGGATTACTGAAGGTTTGCCTACCGCTTCAGACTCTGTGTCCCAGCGACAACAGAGGTCTACGAATGGCTGCTTTTGAACCGTCCCTTCACCAGTCGGTGTCTGTGACATGGCGGGCAGAAAGCCCCGCCTTTGTCGCTCTCTGGCAGTTTGTCCCGGAGAGCAACGATGCCGTCCACCCTCTGCTATGTCACAAAAGCCTGGTGACGCAGCTCCACCGGACCGTCAGCCACGTCGACCACGCGATGATGGCCTTGAACGCCGTCGGGTCCCAGACTCTCCTGGGAATTAAAGAAAGAGAAATACAGATATTTCTGTATCCTAATCGTCAGGACATCACCCCTCCTTCCCCTCTGTCTTGCCAGCAATCAGCAGGACCAAACATCACCCTTTATTATGTTAATTAACAGAGCAAGAATGAGGCAGCAGCTCTGTGGTGCACCCAGAAAGTCTAATACTACCGCTACTAATATCCTCTGTAAATATATAGCACATGTATTTGTTTGATACTCTCATTGGCTTTATTGGGTATTTTCTGTCTAGAATAGATTCAAACAATTTTTTCCCCAATTATTTAGCAGATAGATAGATAGATAGATAGATAGATAGATAGATAGATAGATAGATAAATAGATAGATAGATAGATAGATAGATAGATAGAGAGAGAGAGAGACAGAGAGAGTACTTGGTGAAGCCAATTAGCACCGCCATGATAATGCTAATTTCCGGTACCATTCGTATGGGATTTCCAATATAACATTAGCATGGAGCTAATTGTCGGCCGAGAGTGAAGTCAAATCTTTGATATATTATAATTTCTTTCATTTGATTATTAATGAAACTAATGGTATAAATAAAAAAGCGACCTTATTGACAGATGTTGTACTTGGTGTTTTAGAAAGCCAATTAGCACCGCCATGATAATGCTAATTTCCGGTAGCATTGGTATGGGATTTCCAATATAACATTAGCATGGAGCTAATTGTCGGCCGAGAGTGAAGTCATATCTTTGATATATTATCATTTCCTTCATTTGATTATTAATGAAACGAATAGTATATTTTTTATTAAATTGAATTATCAATGTATCTTTACCTTATAAAGGATTAAATGTCCACCCCAAGAGGATTTGATGTCTTCAAATGTATTTTTTGTTTTAAGCATAATTGGTTGTCCTGTAGGTCAGTGGATAAGGTGTTGGGCGACAGGCCACTCAGTGCAGGGTTCAAACCCCACTGTGACCTCCTGATCCTGGCTAATAGCCGGTATGCATCGGTTGAGGGGGGACTGGCCCGAACCAAGCCAACGCTACAGGAAAACCTTTTCTTCATTACTACTAATGCTTTACATTAGACAAACAGCCTGCTCGCTCTTTGCTGTTTTAGAAAGCCAATTTGCACCGCCATGATAATGCTAATTTCCGATAGCATTCCTATGGGATTTCCAATATAACGTTAGCATCCAGCTAATTGTCGGCTGAGAGTCAAGTCAAATCTTTCATATATTATCATTTCCTTCATTTGATTATTAATATAAACTAATAGTATATTTTTTATTCAATTGAATTATCAATGTATCTTTACCTTATAAAGGATTAAATGTCCGCCCCAAGAGGATTTGATCATTTTTTATTATTATCAAACAGTGCTCCTTCACTACAAGTACAACTATACACACATAATAAACATATAACAACATATTTAAAACTTGTAAATCCTGTAAAGCTGCTTTGTGACAACATGTGTTGTGGAAAACCAAAATATATTTCATTGGATTTGATTTGATATTTACATTTTTTTTATTATGTACAACTATTTACTACAGGGCAGGTGGGGCGTTTGGCTCACTAGACCTGTTCAAAAAACTACTTTTTCATTAACACTAATCTTTGGAGGACAACTTTTATTTTTATGTAAGAATCAAAAGAAAACAATTCTGTAAAATACAGTACAGTAGTAATAAAAATAATTGGGGTTAGGTGGGCCATACAGCGAAAAGAGGAGGCGAGAAAAGAGGGTCAGTGTTCAGTGTTCATGGTCAGCCACTGGTCAGTGTTCATCCACACCGTCCCCTCAAAAGCCCTCAATGTCTAAAATACAGTAAATAGTACAGGAAGAGGTGCCTTACACAATCACCAACTATAACAGCCTAAAATGTGGTTAGAAATGAGGGGGAGAGACAAGTAATTTTTTTTTACCTTATTTTCAGTAGTTTTTAGCACTTTGAGTTGCATGTATGTATGAAAGGTGCTATACAAATAAAGATTATTATTACAGTGGTACCTCGAGATACGAGCTGCTCTATATACGAGCGATCCAAGATACGAGCACCGAGACGAGCAAAATTTCTGTTCGACACCCGAGTGCACGCTCGAGATACGAGCATGAACCACTAGGTGGCAGTACAGTACTATATGGAAAAAAAGAAATAATTAATCAGCTCAAAGACACACTCAAACGCTTTTCTTTTTCACCCTCCCCCACAACCTTAGGTTCAAAAACACAAACATACCTGTATGTGCGGAGATGACGTCATTTAGCGCGTTCTAGCAGCCAATAGCGTTTTTTAAATTTTAAACACATCCAGCAGAACAATGAACTGATGGTTCACACCATCACCCCCCCCTCACCCGTCTACCTATAAGTGGCTGCATGTACATAACAAAGGGTGGCCTAATGGAATGCAAATATCCCCAGAACTGCCCCCTGGTGGAGACCAGGTGGAAAAAGTGTGGAATGAAAATGCTGGGACTCCTAGTGTTAAAACTACATTCCCAGAGATTGATGCTATAGCTTTGAAATTGGTACCAAACGATAGGTAATAACATTTTCATTTATCTGGTATAAAACACATAGACACTATGTACATTTCAACTATATTTAATGCAAAAACATACATATTTTTGATGCTTGGAAAGGATGACATCGTATGATACATGACCAGTGTTGGGAACGTTACTTTAAAAAAGTAATTAGTTATAGTTACTCACTACTTGTTCAAAAACGTAACTGAGTTAGTAACTGAATTACTCTATAATACAAGTAACTCGTTACCAGGGAAAGTAACTATTTGCATTACAGTAAAAAAAAAGTTATATGCCAATGAATAAGGATTTTTTGAAAAAGCAGTTTTCACAGTCAGTTGAAATGAGTATTTATTGCACATCAACAGACCAGTGCAGGATAAAATCCTTTAAAACCCCAAATCTTTGTAAATAATAATAATAATAAAAAGCAAAAGTAAACAGTTACACTATATAAAGTGCATTTAAATCAAATATCAAATATATTTGTATAGCGCTTTTCACAACATATGTTGTCACAAAGCGCTTTACAGTATTTACAAAGTTAACAATACTATGGGTCCAAATCCCTTATGAGCAAGCCAAAGGCGACAGTGGCAAGGAAAAACTCCCTAGATGGTGGGGAATAGGAAGAAACCTTGGGAGGACCAAGACTCAAAAGGGAACCCATCGTCCATTGGGCGGCCCGTTAACACACAAATTACACAAAAACAAATTATACAGACTAATACACAAGTTACAAATAAATCACACAATCAGGCTAAGTATAAGGTAACTAGAATGAAAGTTCTGGGTGCTGATATTGTCAATGTAAATGTCTTATGATGAACGCCAGGTTTTCATTCCATGTCGGAGCGATGATACTGGAATTGTAGGCTCCAACTGCAGTGTTACTCCCCAAGTGAACCTCGGAGAAGAAAGATATGTGATGTGGTAAATATGTAACAGATTATTCAAAGGCCAAACTACATCTATTTACATATTTACATTGACATCTATCAAATTAAATAAAATTCTCTCAACCTGAAACAACTGGATTGTTCAGAACAGAAGTAAACTTAAGAATAAAACCTCTATTCTTAAATAAATCAAATACCCAGTCTGGTAAACATTCAGGAACTTCAAGTATTTTCTTAAATAATGTTTATATCGCCACCTTGAAAAATGATAATTTTTCTTCGGCTTGCTTCTGACTCGCTATTTCTGTCTCTTCTCCGTTTTTGTCGTGTCACTGGTGTGCTTTGGCGCGCGTGTAAAAACACTGGCTCGGATTGGCTACCATAACGCTGCCTTAGCCTTGTTAAGTTAAACAGGTGTTACACCGAGGACTGTGACCTATCGAGATCTGTTACTCCTCACTAGCCTGGGCAGTGGTCCGCTCGCATTACTGTTAGTATATCAATATATAGTAACGCACCGCTTTTAATGACCAGTAACGTCAACGGCGTTGTAACGACAGGAAAAGTAATTAATTATATTATCCCGTTACTGACAAAATGACGCCGTTATCGCAACACTGTACATGACTATCTCAAAAATGTTACTCTATTGTACATATATCACAATGATCACACATTACATTGAGAAATAGGTTTGAACCAACTAAGCTTTATATCTTAATTTAAGATTGTGAACTGCTGAGATCGTGGCATCTGTAAGACATCTGCACAGCGGGAAAGTGGTCAGCGATACAAGTGAACAGGACGAACCAACAGAGAAGAGAAGAAAGGTGGAGAAATCTCCTGCCACAAGGTGTTCCAGTCATGTGTATCTCATTGGGCAGCCCAGCTCCAGCATCAGTGGCTGTCAACTTCCTACTAATCGCCAGGTGTATCGCCATTCTGGAGTATGGCAAGGATTAAAACACTTACTAGACCAAATGCAGTCAATCACTCATTGCAGTTCCTTTCTCTTCCTCTGTTGTGTTGTCTCTTCTCTTGTTTTTGACTATTTTCCTGTATTTCTCATGGAGGATCATGAAGTGATTGACTGCATTTGGTCTAGTGTTTTAATCCTTGCCATACTCCAGAATGGCAAAACAACATCCAGTGTATCATGGGCTAGAGAACTATTGTCACTGTACAAGCCAACCTAGAAAATTCTGAAGCTACTGGATTACTGAAGGTTTGCCTACCGCTTCAGACTCTGTGTCCCAGCGACAACAGAGGTCTACGAATGGCTGCTTTTGAACCGTCCCTTCACCAGTCGGTGTCTGTGACATGGCGGGCAGAAAGCCCCGCCTTTGTCGCTCTCTGGCAGTTTGTCCTGGAGAGCAACGATGCCGTCCACCCTCTGCTATGTCACAAAAGCCTGGTGACGCAGCTCCACCGGACCGTCAGCCACGTCGACCACGCGATGATGGCCTTGAACGCCGTCGGGTCCCAGACTCTCCTGGGAATTAAAGAAAGAGAAATACAGATATTTCTGTATCCTAATCGTCAGGACATCACCCCTCCTTCCCCTCTGTCTTGCCAGCAATCAGCAGGACCAAACATCACCCTTTATTATGTTAATTAACAGAGCAAGAATGAGGCAGCAGCTCTGTGGTGCACCCAGAAAGTCTAATACTACCGCTACTAATATCCTCTGTAAATATATAGCACATGTATTTGTTTGATACTCTCATTGGCTTTATTGGGTATTTTCTGTCTAGAATAGATTCAAACAATTTTTTCCCCAATTATTTAGCAGATAGATAGATAGATAGATAGATAGATAGATAGATAAATAGATAGATAGATAGATAGATAGATAGATAGATAGATAGAGAGAGAGAGAGACAGAGAGAGTACTTGGTGAAGCCAATTAGCACCGCCATGATAATGCTAATTTCCGGTAGCATTGGTATGGGATTTCCAATATAACATTAGCATGGAGCTAATTGTCGGCCGAGAGTGAAGTCAAATCTTTGATATATTATAATTTCTTTCATTTGATTATTAATGAAACTAATGGTATAAATAAAAAAGCGACCTTATTGATAGATGTTGTACTTGGTGTTTTAGAAAGCCAATTAGCACCGCCATGATAATGCTAATTTCCGGTAGCATTGGTATGGGATTTCCAATATAACATTAGCATGGAGCTAATTGTCGGCCGAGAGTGAAGTCATATCTTTGATATATTATCATTTCCTTCATTTGATTATTAATGAAACGAATAGTATATTTTTTATTAAATTGAATTATCAATGTATCTTTACCTTATAAAGGATTAAATGTCCACCCCAAGAGGATTTGATGTCTTCAAATGTATTTTTTGTTTTAAGCATAATTGGTTGTCCTGTAGGTCAGTGGATAAGGTGTTGGGCGACAGGCCACTCAGTGCAGGGTTCAAACCCCACTGTGACCTCCTGATCCTGGCTAATAGCCGGTATGCATCGGTTGAGGGGGGACTGGCCCGAACCAAGCCAACGCTACAGGAAAACCTTTTCTTCATTACTACTAATGCTTTACATTAGACAAACAGCCTGCTCGCTCTTTGCTGTTTTAGAAAGCCAATTTGCACCGCCATGATAATGCTAATTTCCGATAGCATTCCTATGGGATTTCCTATATAACGTTAGCATCCAGCTAATTGTCGGCTGAGAGTCAAGTCAAATCTTTCATATATTATCATTTCCTTCATTTGATTATTAATATAAACTAATAGTATATTTTTTATTCAATTGAATTATCAATGTATCTTTACCTTATAAAGGATTAAATGTCCGCCCCAAGAGGATTTGATCATTTTTTATTATTATCAAACAGTGCTCCTTCACTACAAGTACAACTATACACACATAATAAACATATAACAACATATTTAAAACTTGTAAATCCTGTAAAGCTGCTTTGTGACAACATGTGTTGTGGAAAACCAAAATATATTTCATTGGATTTGATTTGATATTTACATTTTTTTTATTATGTACAACTATTTACTACAGGGCAGGTGGGGCGTTTGGCTCACTAGACCTGTTCAAAAAACTACTTTTTCATTAACACTAATCTTTGGAGGACAACTTTTATTTTTATGTAAGAATCAAAAGAAAACAATTCTGTAAAATACAGTACAGTAGTAATAAAAATAATTGGGGTTAGGTGGGCCATACAGCGAAAAGAGGAGGCGAGAAAAGAGGGTCAGTGTTCAGTGTTCATGGTCAGCCACTGGTCAGTGTTCATCCACACCGTCCCCTCAAAAGCCCTCAATGTCTAAAATACAGTAAATAGTACAGGAAGAGGTGCCTTACACAATCACCAACTATAACAGCCTAAAATGTGGTTAGAAATGAGGGGGAGAGACAAGTAATTTTTTTTTACCTTATTTTCAGTAGTTTTTAGCACTTTGAGTTGCATGTATGTATGAAAGGTGCTATACAAATAAAGATTATTATTACAGTGGTACCTCGAGATACGAGCTGCTCTATATACGAGCGATCCAAGATACGAGCACCGAGACGAGCAAAATTTCTGTTCGACACCCGAGTGCACGCTCGAGATACGAGCATGAACCACTAGGTGGCAGTACAGTACTATATGGAAAAAAAGAAATAATTAATCAGCTCAAAGACACACTCAAACGCTTTTCTTTTTCACCCTCCCCCACAACCTTAGGTTCAAAAACACAAACATACCTGTATGTGCGGAGATGACGTCATTTAGCGCGTTCTAGCAGCCAATAGCGTTTTTTTAATTTTAAACACATCCAGCAGAACAATGAACTGATGGTTCACACCATCACCCCCCCCTCACCCGTCTACCTATAAGTGGCTGCATGTACATAACAAAGGGTGGCCTAATGGAATGCAAATATCCCCAGAACTGCCCCCTGGTGGAGACCAGGTGGAAAAAGTGTGGAATGAAAATGCTGGGACTCCTAGTGTTAAAACTACATTCCCAGAGATTGATGCTATAGCTTTGAAATTGGTACCAAACGATAGGTAATAACATTTTCATTTATCTGGTATAAAACACATAGACACTATGTACATTTCAACTATATTTAATGCAAAAACATACATATTTTTGATGCTTGGAAAGGATGACATCGTATGATACATGACCAGTGTTGGGAACGTTACTTTAAAAAAGTAATTAGTTATAGTTACTCACTACTTGTTCAAAAACGTAACTGAGTTAGTAACTGAATTACTCTATAATACAAGTAACTCGTTACCAGGGAAAGTAACTATTTGCATTACAGTTAAAAAAAAGTTATATGCCAATGAATAAGGATTTTTTGAAAAAGCAGTTTTCACAGTCAGTTGAAATGAGTATTTATTGCACATCAACAGACCAGTGCAGGATAAAATCCTTTAAAACCCCAAATCTTTGTAAATAATAATAATAATAAAAAGCAAAAGTAAACAGTTACACTATATAAAGTGCATTTAAATCAAATATCAAATATATTTGTATAGCGCTTTTCACAACATATGTTGTCACAAAGCGCTTTACAGTATTTACAAAGTTAACAATACTATGGGTCCAAATCCCTTATGAGCAAGCCAAAGGCGACAGTGGCAAGGAAAAACTCCCTAGATGGTGGGGAATAGGAAGAAACCTTGGGAGGACCAAGACTCAAAAGGGAACCCATCGTCCATTGGGCGGCCCGTTAACACACAAATTACACAAAAACAAATTATACAGACTAATACACAAGTTACAAATAAATCACACAATCAGGCTAAGTATAAGGTAACTAGAATGAAAGTTCTGGGTGCTGATATTGTCAATGTAAATGTCTTATGATGAACGCCAGGTTTTCATTCCATGTCGGAGCGATGATACTGGAATTGTAGGCTCCAACTGCAGTGTTACTCCCCAAGTGAACCTCGGAGAAGAAAGATATGTGATGTGGTAAATATGTAACAGATTATTCAAAGGCCAAACTACATCTATTTACATATTTACATTGACATCTATCAAATTAAATAAAATTCTCTCAACCTGAAACAACTGGATTGTTCAGAACAGAAGTAAACTTAAGAATAAAACCTCTATTCTTAAATAAATCAAATACCCAGTCTGGTAAACATTCAGGAACTTCAAGTATTTTCTTAAATAATGTTTATATCGCCACCTTGAAAAATGATAATTTTTCTTCGGCTTGCTTCTGACTCGCTATTTCTGTCTCTTCTCCGTTTTTGTCGTGTCACTGGTGTGCTTTGGCGCGCGTGTAAAAACACTGGCTCGGATTGGCTACCATAACGCTGCCTTAGCCTTGTTAAGTTAAACAGGTGTTACACCGAGGACTGTGACCTATCGAGATCTGTTACTCCTCACTAGCCTGGGCAGTGGTCCGCTCGCATTACTGTTAGTATATCAATATATAGTAACGCACCGCTTTTAATGACCAGTAACGTCAACGGCGTTGTAACGACAGGAAAAGTAATTAATTATATTATCCCGTTACTGACAAAATGACGCCGTTATCGCAACACTGTACATGACTATCTCAAAAATGTTACTCTATTGTACATATATCACAATGATCACACATTACATTGAGAAATAGGTTTGAACCAACTAAGCTTTATATCTTAATTTAAGATTGTGAACTGCTGAGATCGTGGCATCTGTAAGACATCTGCACAGCGGGAAAGTGGTCAGCGATACAAGTGAACAGGACGAACCAACAGAGAAGAGAAGAAAGGTGGAGAAATCTCCTGCCACAAGGTGTTCCAGTCATGTGTATCTCATTGGGCAGCCCAGCTCCAGCATCAGTGGCTGTCAACTTCCTACTAATCGCCAGGTGTATCGCCATTCTGGAGTATGGCAAGGATTAAAACACTTACTAGACCAAATGCAGTCAATCACTCATTGCAGTTCCTTTCTCTTCCTCTGTTGTGTTGTCTCTTCTCTTGTTTTTGACTATTTTCCTGTATTTCTCATGGAGGATCATGAAGTGATTGACTGCATTTGGTCTAGTGTTTTAATCCTTGCCATACTCCAGAATGGCAAAACAACATCCAGTGTATCATGGGCTAGAGAACTATTGTCACTGTACAAGCCAACCTAGAAAATCCTGAAGCTACTGGATTACTGAAGGTTTGCCTACCGCTTCAGACTCTGTGTCCCAGCGACAACAGAGGTCTACGAATGGCTGCTTTTGAACCGTCCCTTCACCAGTCGGTGTCTGTGACATGGCGGGCAGAAAGCCCCGCCTTTGTCGCTCTCTGGCAGTTTGTCCTGGAGAGCAACGATGCCGTCCACCCTCTGCTATGTCACAAAAGCCTGGTGACGCAGCTCCACCGGACCGTCAGCCACGTCGACCACGCGATGATGGCCTTGAACGCCGTCGGGTCCCAGACTCTCCTGGGAATTAAAGAAAGAGAAATACAGATATTTCTGTATCCTAATCGTCAGGACATCACCCCTCCTTCCCCTCTGTCTTGCCAGCAATCAGCAGGACCAAACATCACCCTTTATTATGTTAATTAACAGAGCAAGAATGAGGCAGCAGCTCTGTGGTGCACCCAGAAAGTCTAATACTACCGCTACTAATATCCTCTGTAAATATATAGCACATGTATTTGTTTGATACTCTCATTGGCTTTATTGGGTATTTTCTGTCTAGAATAGATTCAAACAATTTTTTCCCCAATTATTTAGCAGATAGATAGATAGATAGATAGATAGATAGATAGATAAATAGATAGATAGATAGATAGATAGATAGATAGATAGAGAGAGAGAGACAGAGAGAGTACTTGGTGAAGCCAATTAGCACCGCCATGATAATGCTAATTTCCGGTAGCATTGGTATGGGATTTCCAATATAACATTAGCATGGAGCTAATTGTCGGCCGAGAGTGAAGTCAAATCTTTGATATATTATAATTTCTTTCATTTGATTATTAATGAAACTAATGGTATAAATAAAAAAGCGACCTTATTGATAGATGTTGTACTTGGTGTTTTAGAAAGCCAATTAGCACCGCCATGATAATGCTAATTTCCGGTAGCATTGGTATGGGATTTCCAATATAACATTAGCATGGAGCTAATTGTCGGCCGAGAGTGAAGTCATATCTTTGATATATTATCATTTCCTTCATTTGATTATTAATGAAACGAATAGTATATTTTTTATTAAATTGAATTATCAATGTATCTTTACCTTATAAAGGATTAAATGTCCACCCCAAGAGGATTTGATGTCTTCAAATGTATTTTTTGTTTTAAGCATAATTGGTTGTCCTGTAGGTCAGTGGATAAGGTGTTGGGCGACAGGCCACTCAGTGCAGGGTTCAAACCCCACTGTGACCTCCTGATCCTGGCTAATAGCCGGTATGCATCGGTTGAGGGGGGACTGGCCCGAACCAAGCCAACGCTACAGGAAAACCTTTTCTTCATTACTACTAATGCTTTACATTAGACAAACAGCCTGCTCGCTCTTTGCTGTTTTAGAAAGCCAATTTGCACCGCCATGATAATGCTAATTTCCGATAGCATTCCTATGGGATTTCCTATATAACGTTAGCATCCAGCTAATTGTCGGCTGAGAGTCAAGTCAAATCTTTCATATATTATCATTTCCTTCATTTGATTATTAATATAAACTAATAGTATATTTTTTATTCAATTGAATTATCAATGTATCTTTACCTTATAAAGGATTAAATGTCCGCCCCAAGAGGATTTGATCATTTTTTATTATTATCAAACAGTGCTCCTTCACTACAAGTACAACTATACACACATAATAAACATATAACAACATATTTAAAACTTGTAAATCCTGTAAAGCTGCTTTGTGACAACATGTGTTGTGGAAAACCAAAATATATTTCATTGGATTTGATTTGATATTTACATTTTTTTTATTATGTACAACTATTTACTACAGGGCAGGTGGGGCGTTTGGCTCACTAGACCTGTTCAAAAAACTACTTTTTCATTAACACTAATCTTTGGAGGACAACTTTTATTTTTATGTAAGAATCAAAAGAAAACAATTCTGTAAAATACAGTACAGTAGTAATAAAAATAATTGGGGTTAGGTGGGCCATACAGCGAAAAGAGGAGGCGAGAAAAGAGGGTCAGTGTTCAGTGTTCATGGTCAGCCACTGGTCAGTGTTCATCCACACCGTCCCCTCAAAAGCCCTCAATGTCTAAAATACAGTAAATAGTACAGGAAGAGGTGCCTTACACAATCACCAACTATAACAGCCTAAAATGTGGTTAGAAATGAGGGGGAGAGACAAGTAATTTTTTTTTACCTTATTTTCAGTAGTTTTTAGCACTTTGAGTTGCATGTATGTATGAAAGGTGCTATACAAATAAAGATTATTATTACAGTGGTACCTCGAGATACGAGCTGCTCTATATACGAGCGATCCAAGATACGAGCACCGAGACGAGCAAAATTTCTGTTCGACACCCGAGTGCACGCTCGAGATACGAGCATGAACCACTAGGTGGCAGTACAGTACTATATGGAAAAAAAGAAATAATTAATCAGCTCAAAGACACACTCAAACGCTTTTCTTTTTCACCCTCCCCCACAACCTTAGGTTCAAAAACACAAACATACCTGTATGTGCGGAGATGACGTCATTTAGCGCGTTCTAGCAGCCAATAGCGTTTTTTTAATTTTAAACACATCCAGCAGAACAATGAACTGATGGTTCACACCATCACCCCCCCCTCACCCGTCTACCTATAAGTGGCTGCATGTACATAACAAAGGGTGGCCTAATGGAATGCAAATATCCCCAGAACTGCCCCCTGGTGGA
>NW_027507145.1:0-45000 GCF_052324685.1 Brachyhypopomus gauderio
TAAAACAGCTTGTTATCACATCCAAACACTGTTTTAGAACAAAATATGAGTTTTCAGTTCATTCTTCAAAAGTTGCACTTTTGCTCCAAGTTATGCTCAGAAACACTGTTTAGAGCGCTTACAGCGCCAGCAAACGCTGTTTTGAACGCCTTAATGCAAGCCTTACCTACTTGTTAAGAAATGCATGTGTAACATTACAAACATGATAAAACAGCTTGTTATCACATCTAAACACTGTTTTGGAACAAAATATGAGTTTTCAGTTCATTCTTCAAAGTTGCACTTTTGCCACAAGTTATGCTCAGAAACACTGTTTAGAGCTCTTACAACGCCAGCAAACGCTGTTTTGAACGCCTTAATGCAAGCCTTACCTACTTGTTAGGAAATGCATGTGTAACATTACAAACATGATAAAACAGCTTGTTATCACATCCAAACACTGTTTTAGAACAAAATATGAGTTTTCAGTTCATTCTTCAAAAGTTGCACTTTTGCTCCAAGTTATGATCAGAAACACTGTTTAGAGCGCTTACAGCGCCAGCAAACGCTATTTTGAACGCCTTAATGCAAGACTTACTACTTGTTAGAAAATGGATGTGTAACATTACAAACATGATAAAACAGCTTGTTATCACATCCAAACACTGTTTTCATTCAAAATATGAGTTTTCTTTTCATTCTTGAAAAGTTGCACTTTTGCCCCAAGTTATGCTCAGAAACACTGTTTAGAGCTCTTACAACGCCAGCAAACGCTGTTTTGAACGCCTTAATGCAAGCCTTACTACTTGTTAGGAAATGCATGTGTAACATTACAAACATGATAAAACAGCTTGTTATCACATCCAAACACTGTTTTGGAACAAAATATGAGTTTTCAGTTCATTCTTCAAAAGTTGCACTTTTGCTCCAAGTTATGCTCAGAAACACTGTTTAGAGCGCTTACAGCGCCAGCAAACGCTGTTTTGAACGCCTTAATACAAGACTTACCTACTTGTTAGGAAATGCATGTGTAACATTACAAACATGATAAAACAGCTTGTTATCACATCCAAACACTGTTTTAGAACAAAATATGAGTTTTCAGTTCATTCTTCAAAAGTTGCACTTTTGCTCCAAGTTATGCTCAGAAACACTGTTTAGAGCGCTTACAGCGCCAGCAAACGCTGTTTTGAACGCCTTAATGCAAGCCTTACCTACTTGTTAGGAAATGCATGTGTAACATTACAAACATGATAAAACAGCTTGTTATCACATCCAAACACTGTTTTAGAACAAAATATGAGTTTTCAGTTCATTCTTCAAAAGTTGCACTTTTGCTCCAAGTTATGATCAGAAACACTGTTTAGAGCGCTTACAGCGCCAGCAAACGCTATTTTGAACGCCTTAATGCAAGACTTACTACTTGTTAGAAAATGGATGTGTAACATTACAAACATGATAAAACAGCTTGTTATCACATCCAAACACTGTTTTCATTCAAAATATGAGTTTTCTTTTCATTCTTGAAAAGTTGCACTTTTGCCCCAAGTTATGCTCAGAAAACACTGTTTAGAGCTCTTACAACGCCAGCAAACGCTGTTTTGAACGCCTTAATGCAAGCCTTACCTACTTGTTAGGAAATGCATGTGTAACATTACAAACATGATAAAACAGCTTGTTATCACATCCAAACACTGTTTTGGAACAAAATATGAGTTTTCAGTTCATTCTTCAAAAGTTGCACTTTTGCTCCAAGTTATGCTCAGAAACACTGTTTAGAGCGCTTACAGCGCCAGCAAACGCTGTTTTGAACGCCTTAATACAAGACTTACCTACTTGTTAGGAAATGCATGTGTAACATTACAAACATGATAAAACAGCTTGTTATCACATCCAAACACTGTTTTAGAACAAAATATGAGTTTTCAGTTCATTCTTCAAAAGTTGCACTTTTGCTCCAAGTTATGCTCAGAAACACTGTTTAGAGCGCTTACAGCGCCAGCAAACGCTGTTTTGAACGCCTTAATGCAAGCCTTACCTACTTGTTAGGAAATGCATGTGTAACATTACAAACATGATAAAACAGCTTGTTATCACATCTAAACACTGTTTTGGAACAAAATATGAGTTTTCAGTTCATTCTTCAAAAGTTGCACTTTTGCCACAAGTTATGCTCAGAAACACTGTTTAGAGCTCTTACAACGCCAGCAAACGCTGTTTTGAACGCCTTAATGCAAGCCTTACTACTTGTTAGGAAATGCATGTGTAACATTACAAACATGATAAAACAGCTTGTTATCACATCCAAACACTGTTTTGGAACAAAATATGAGTTTTCAGTTCATTCTTCAAAAGTTGCACTTTTGCTCCAAGTTATGCTCAGAAACACTGTTTAGAGCGCTTACAGCGCCAGCAAACGCTGTTTTGAACGCCTTAATGCAAGACTTACTACTTGTTAGAAAATGGATGTGTAACATTACAAACATGATAAAACAGCTTGTTATCACATCCAAACACTGTTTTCATTCAAAATATGAGTTTTCTTTTCATTCTTGAAAAGTTGCACTTTTGCTCCAAGTTATGCTCAGAAACACTGTTTAGAGCGCTTACAGCGCCAGCAAACGCTGTTTTGAACGCCTTAATACAAGACTTACCTACTTGTTAGGAAATGCATGTGTAACATTACAAACATGATAAAACAGCTTGTTATCACATCCAAACACTGTTTTAGAACAAAATATGAGTTTTCAGTTCATTCTTCAAAAGTTGCACTTTTGCTCCAAGTTATGCTCAGAAACACTGTTTAGAGCGCTTACAGCGCCAGCAAACGCTGTTTTGAACGCCTTAATGCAAGCCTTACCTACTTGTTAGGAAATGCATGTGTAACATTACAAACATGATAAAACAGCTTGTTATCACATCTAAACACTGTTTTGGAACAAAATATGAGTTTTCAGTTCATTCTTCAAAAGTTGCACTTTTGCCACAAGTTATGCTCAGAAACACTGTTTAGAGCTCTTACAACGCCAGCAAACGCTGTTTTGAACGCCTTAATGCAAGCCTTACCTACTTGTTAGGAAATGCATGTGTAACATTACAAACATGATAAAACAGCTTGTTATCACATCCAAACACTGTTTTAGAACAAAATATGAGTTTTCAGTTCATTCTTCAAAAGTTGCACTTTTGCTCCAAGTTATGATCAGAAACACTGTTTAGAGCGCTTACAGCGCCAGCAAACGCTATTTTGAACGCCTTAATGCAAGACTTACTACTTGTTAGAAAATGGATGTGTAACATTACAAACATGATAAAACAGCTTGTTATCACATCCAAACACTGTTTTCATTCAAAATATGAGTTTTCTTTTCATTCTTGAAAAGTTGCACTTTTGCCCCAAGTTATGCTCAGAAACACTGTTTAGAGCTCTTACAACGCCAGCAAACGCTGTTTTGAACGCCTTAATGCAAGCCTTACCTACTTGTTAGGAAATGCATGTGTAACATTACAAACATGATAAAACAGCTTGTTATCACATCCAAACACTGTTTTAGAACAAAATATGAGTTTTCAGTTCATTCTTCAAAAGTTGCACTTTTGCCACAAGTTATGCTCAGAAACACTGTTTAGAGCTCTTACAACGCCAGCAAACGCTGTTTTGAACGCCTTAATGCAAGCCTTACTACTTGTTAGGAAATGCATGTGTAACATTACAAACATGATAAAACAGCTTGTTATCACATCCAAACACTGTTTTGGAACAAAATATGAGTTTTCAGTTCATTCTTGAAAAGTTGCACTTTTGCTCCAAGTTATGCTCAGAAACACTGTTTAGAGCGCTTACAGCGCCAGCAAACGCTGTTTTTGAACGCCTTAATACAAGACTTACCTACTTGTTAGGAAATGCATGTGTAACATTACAAACATGATAAAACAGCTTGTTATCACATCCAAACACTGTTTTAGAACAAAATATGAGTTTTCAGTTCATTCTTCAAAAGTTGCACTTTTGCTCCAAGTTATGCTCAGAAACACTGTTTTAGAGCGCTTACAGCGCCAGCAAACGCTGTTTTGAACGCCTTAATGCAAGCCTTACCTACTTGTTAGGAAATGCATGTGTAACATTACAAACATGATAAAACAGCTTGTTATCACATCTAAACACTGTTTTGGAACAAAATATGAGTTTTCAGTTCATTCTTCAAAAGTTGCACTTTTGCCACAAGTTATGCTCAGAAACACTGTTTAGAGCTCTTACAACGCCAGCAAACGCTGTTTTGAACGCCTTAATGCAAGCCTTACCTACTTGTTAGGAAATGCATGTGTAACATTACAAACATGATAAAACAGCTTGTTATCACATCCAAACACTGTTTTAGAACAAAATATGAGTTTTCAGTTCATTCTTCAAAAGTTGCACTTTTGCTCCAAGTTATGATCAGAAACACTGTTTAGAGCGCTTACAGCGCCAGCAAACGCTATTTTGAACGCCTTAATGCAAGACTTACTACTTGTTAGAAAATGGATGTGTAACATTACAAACATGATAAAACAGCTTGTTATCACATCCAAACACTGTTTTCATTCAAAATATGAGTTTTCTTTTCATTCTTGAAAAGTTGCACTTTTGCCCCAAGTTATGCTCAGAAACACTGTTTAGAGCTCTTACAACGCCAGCAAACGCTGTTTTGAACGCCTTAATGCAAGCCTTACCTACTTGTTAGGAAATGCATGTGTAACATTACAAACATGATAAAACAGCTTGTTATCACATCCAAACACTGTTTTAGAACAAAATATGAGTTTTCAGTTCATTCTTCAAAAGTTGCACTTTTGCCACAAGTTATGCTCAGAAACACTGTTTAGAGCTCTTACAACGCCAGCAAACGCTGTTTTGAACGCCTTAATGCAAGCCTTACTACTTGTTAGGAAATGCATGTGTAACATTACAAACATGATAAAACAGCTTGTTATCACATCCAAACACTGTTTTAGAACAAAATATGAGTTTTCAGTTCATTCTTCAAAAGTTGCACTTTTGCTCCAAGTTATGCTCAGAAACACTGTTTAGAGCGCTTTACAGCGCCAGCAAACGCTGTTTTGAACGCCTTAATGCAAGCCTTACCTACTTGTTAGGAAATGCATGTGTAACATTACAAACATGATAAAACAGCTTGTTATCACATCCAAACACTGTTTTAGAACAAAATATGAGTTTTCAGTTCATTCTTCAAAAGTTGCACTTTTGCTCCAAGTTATGCTCAGAAACACTGTTTAGAGCGCTTACAGCGCCAGCAAACGCTGTTTTGAACGCCTTAATGCAAGCCTTACCTACTTGTTAGGAAATGCATGTGTAACATTACAAACATGATAAAACAGCTTGTTATCACATCTAAACACTGTTTTGGAACAAAATATGAGTTTTCAGTTCATTCTTCAAAAGTTGCACTTTTGCCACAAGTTATGCTCAGAAACACTGTTTAGAGCTCTTACAACGCCAGCAAACGCTGTTTTGAACGCCTTAATGCAAGCCTTACCTACTTGTTAGGAAATGCATGTGTAACATTACAAACATGATAAAACAGCTTGTTATCACATCCAAACACTGTTTTAGAACAAAATATGAGTTTTCAGTTCATTCTTCAAAAGTTGCACTTTTGCTCCAAGTTATGATCAGAAACACTGTTTAGAGCGCTTACAGCGCCAGCAAACGCTATTTTGAACGCCTTAATGCAAGACTTACTACTTGTTAGAAAATGGATGTGTAACATTACAAACATGATAAAACAGCTTGTTATCACATCCAAACACTGTTTTCATTCAAAATATGAGTTTTCTTTTCATTCTTGAAAAGTTGCACTTTTGCCCCAAGTTATGCTCAGAAACACTGTTTAGAGCTCTTACAACGCCAGCAAACGCTGTTTTGAACGCCTTAATGCAAGCCTTACCTACTTGTTAGGAAATGCATGTGTAACATTACAAACATGATAAAACAGCTTGTTATCACATCCAAACACTGTTTTAGAACAAAATATGAGTTTTCAGTTCATTCTTCAAAAGTTGCACTTTTGCCACAAGTTATGCTCAGAAACACTGTTTAGAGCTCTTACAACGCCAGCAAACGCTGTTTTGAACGCCTTAATGCAAGCCTTACTACTTGTTAGGAAATGCATGTGTAACATTACAAACATGATAAAACAGCTTGTTATCACATCCAAACACTGTTTTAGAACAAAATATGAGTTTTCAGTTCATTCTTCAAAAGTTGCACTTTTGCTCCAAGTTATGCTCAGAAACACTGTTTAGAGCGCTTACAGCGCCAGCAAACGCTGTTTTGAACGCCTTAATGCAAGCCTTACCTACTTGTTAGGAAATGCATGTGTAACATTACAAACATGATAAAACAGCTTGTTATCACATCTAAACACTGTTTTGGAACAAAATATGAGTTTTCAGTTCATTCTTCAAAAGTTGCACTTTTGCCACAAGTTATGCTCAGAAACACTGTTTAGAGCTCTTACAACGCCAGCAAACGCTGTTTTGAACGCCTTAATGCAAGCCTTACTACTTGTTAGGAAATGCATGTGTAACATTACAAACATGATAAAACAGCTTGTTATCACATCCAAACACTGTTTTGGAACAAAATATGAGTTTTCAGTTCATTCTTGAAAAGTTGCACTTTTGCTCCAAGTTATGCTCAGAAACACTGTTTAGAGCGCTTACAGCGCCAGCAAACGCTGTTTTGAACGCCTTAATACAAGACTTACCTACTTGTTAGGAAATGCATGTGTAACATTACAAACATGATAAAACAGCTTGTTATCACATCCAAACACTGTTTTAGAACAAAATATGAGTTTTCAGTTCATTCTTCAAAAGTTGCACTTTTGCTCCAAGTTATGCTCAGAAACACTGTTTAGAGCGCTTACAGCGCCAGCAAACGCTGTTTTGAACGCCTTAATGCAAGCCTTACCTACTTGTTAGGAAATGCATGTGTAACATTACAAACATGATAAAACAGCTTGTTATCACATCTAAACACTGTTTTGGAACAAAATATGAGTTTTCAGTTCATTCTTCAAAAGTTGCACTTTTGCCACAAGTTATGCTCAGAAACACTGTTTAGAGCTCTTACAACGCCAGCAAACGCTGTTTTGAACGCCTTAATGCAAGCCTTACTACTTGTTAGGAAATGCATGTGTAACATTACAAACATGATAAAACAGCT
Organism: Brachyhypopomus gauderio; assembly: GCF_052324685.1. Classification (NCBI taxonomy): domain Eukaryota; kingdom Metazoa; phylum Chordata; class Actinopteri; order Gymnotiformes; family Hypopomidae; genus Brachyhypopomus; species Brachyhypopomus gauderio. Next base: position 7,211 of record NW_027507145.1, read on the forward strand.
TGTTATCACATCCAAACACTGTTTTGGAACAAAATATGAGTTTTCAGTTCATTCTTCAAAAGTTGCACTTTTGCTCCAAGTTATGCTCAGAAACACTGTTTAGAGCGCTTACAGCGCCAGCAAACGCTGTTTTGAACGCCTTAATACAAGACTTACCTACTTGTTAGGAAATGCATGTGTAACATTACAAACATGATAAAACAGCTTGTTATCACATCCAAACACTGTTTTAGAACAAAATATGAGTTTTCAGTTCATTCTTCAAAAGTTGCACTTTTGCTCCAAGTTATGCTCAGAAACACTGTTTAGAGCGCTTACAGCGCCAGCAAACGCTGTTTTGAACGCCTTAATGCAAGCCTTACCTACTTGTTAGGAAATGCATGTGTAACATTACAAACATGATAAAACAGCTTGTTATCACATCCAAACACTGTTTTGGAACAAAATATGAGTTTTCAGTTCATTCTTCAAAAGTTGCACTTTTGCTCCAAGTTATGCTCAGAAACACTGTTTAGAGCGCTTACAGCGCCAGCAAACGCTGTTTTGAACGCCTTAATACAAGACTTACCTACTTGTTAGGAAATGCATGTGTAACATTACAAACATGATAAAACAGCTTGTTATCACATCCAAACACTGTTTTAGAACAAAATATGAGTTTTCAGTTCATTCTTCAAAAGTTGCACTTTTGCTCCAAGTTATGCTCAGAAACACTGTTTAGAGCGCTTACAGCGCCAGCAAACGCTGTTTTGAACGCCTTAATGCAAGCCTTACCTACTTGTTAGGAAATGCATGTGTAACATTACAAACATGATAAAACAGCTTGTTATCACATCCAAACACTGTTTTAGAACAAAATATGAGTTTTCAGTTCATTCTTCAAAAGTTGCACTTTTGCTCCAAGTTATGATCAGAAACACTGTTTAGAGCGCTTACAGCGCCAGCAAACGCTATTTTGAACGCCTTAATGCAAGACTTACTACTTGTTAGAAAATGGATGTGTAACATTACAAACATGATAAAACAGCTTGTTATCACATCCAAACACTGTTTTCATTCAAAATATGAGTTTTCTTTTCATTCTTGAAAAGTTGCACTTTTGCCCCAAGTTATGCTCAGAAACACTGTTTAGAGCTCTTACAACGCCAGCAAACGCTGTTTTGAACGCCTTAATGCAAGCCTTACCTACTTGTTAGGAAATGCATGTGTAACATTACAAACATGATAAAACAGCTTGTTATCACATCCAAACACTGTTTTGGAACAAAATATGAGTTTTCAGTTCATTCTTCAAAAGTTGCACTTTTGCTCCAAGTTATGCTCAGAAACACTGTTTAGAGCGCTTACAGCGCCAGCAAACGCTGTTTTGAACGCCTTAATACAAGACTTACCTACTTGTTAGGAAATGCATGTGTAACATTACAAACATGATAAAACAGCTTGTTATCACATCCAAACACTGTTTTAGAACAAAATATGAGTTTTCAGTTCATTCTTCAAAAGTTGCACTTTTGCTCCAAGTTATGCTCAGAAACACTGTTTAGAGCGCTTACAGCGCCAGCAAACGCTGTTTTGAACGCCTTAATGCAAGCCTTACCTACTTGTTAGGAAATGCATGTGTAACATTACAAACATGATAAAACAGCTTGTTATCACATCTAAACACTGTTTTGGAACAAAATATGAGTTTTCAGTTCATTCTTCAAAAGTTGCACTTTTGCCACAAGTTATGCTCAGAAACACTGTTTAGAGCTCTTACAACGCCAGCAAACGCTGTTTTGAACGCCTTAATGCAAGCCTTACCTACTTGTTAGGAAATGCATGTGTAACATTACAAACATGATAAAACAGCTTGTTATCACATCTAAACACTGTTTTGGAACAAAATATGAGTTTTCAGTTCATTCTTCAAAAGTTGCACTTTTGCCACAAGTTATGCTCAGAAACACTGTTTAGAGCTCTTACAACGCCAGCAAACGCTGTTTTGAACGCCTTAATGCAAGCCTTACTACTTGTTAGGAAATGCATGTGTAACATTACAAACATGATAAAACAGCTTGTTATCACATCCAAACACTGTTTTGGAACAAAATATGAGTTTTCAGTTCATTCTTCAAAAGTTGCACTTTTGCTCCAAGTTATGCTCAGAAACACTGTTTAGAGCGCTTACAGCGCCAGCAAACGCTGTTTTGAACGCCTTAATGCAAGACTTACTACTTGTTAGAAAATGGATGTGTAACATTACAAACATGATAAAACAGCTTGTTATCACATCCAAACACTGTTTTCATTCAAAATATGAGTTTTCTTTTCATTCTTGAAAAGTTGCACTTTTGCTCCAAGTTATGCTCAGAAACACTGTTTAGAGCGCTTACAGCGCCAGCAAACGCTGTTTTGAACGCCTTAATGCAAGCCTTACCTACTTGTTAGGAAATGCATGTGTAACATTACAAACATGATAAAACAGCTTGTTATCACATCCAAACACTGTTTTAGAACAAAATATGAGTTTTCAGTTCATTCTTCAAAAGTTGCACTTTTGCTCCAAGTTATGCTCAGAAACACTGTTTAGAGCGCTTACAGCGCCAGCAAACGCTGTTTTGAACGCCTTAATGCAAGCCTTACCTACTTGTTAGGAAATGCATGTGTAACATTACAAACATGATAAAACAGCTTGTTATCACATCTAAACACTGTTTTGGAACAAAATATGAGTTTTCAGTTCATTCTTCAAAAGTTGCACTTTTGCCACAAGTTATGCTCAGAAACACTGTTTAGAGCTCTTACAACGCCAGCAAACGCTGTTTTGAACGCCTTAATGCAAGCCTTACTACTTGTTAGGAAATGCATGTGTAACATTACAAACATGATAAAACAGCTTGTTATCACATCCAAACACTGTTTTGGAACAAAATATGAGTTTTCAGTTCATTCTTCAAAAGTTGCACTTTTGCTCCAAGTTATGCTCAGAAACACTGTTTAGAGCGCTTACAGCGCCAGCAAACGCTGTTTTGAACGCCTTAATACAAGACTTACCTACTTGTTAGGAAATGCATGTGTAACATTACAAACATGATAAAACAGCTTGTTATCACATCCAAACACTGTTTTAGAACAAAATATGAGTTTTCAGTTCATTCTTCAAAAGTTGCACTTTTGCTCCAAGTTATGCTCAGAAACACTGTTTAGAGCGCTTACAGCGCCAGCAAACGCTGTTTTGAACGCCTTAATGCAAGCCTTACCTACTTGTTAGGAAATGCATGTGTAACATTACAAACATGATAAAACAGCTTGTTATCACATCCAAACACTGTTTTAGAACAAAATATGAGTTTTCAGTTCATTCTTCAAAAGTTGCACTTTTGCTCCAAGTTATGATCAGAAACACTGTTTAGAGCGCTTACAGCGCCAGCAAACGCTATTTTGAACGCCTTAATGCAAGACTTACTACTTGTTAGAAAATGGATGTGTAACATTACAAACATGATAAAACAGCTTGTTATCACATCCAAACACTGTTTTCATTCAAAATATGAGTTTTCTTTTCATTCTTGAAAAGTTGCACTTTTGCCCCAAGTTATGCTCAGAAACACTGTTTAGAGCTCTTACAACGCCAGCAAACGCTGTTTTGAACGCCTTAATGCAAGCCTTACCTACTTGTTAGGAAATGCATGTGTAACATTACAAACATGATAAAACAGCTTGTTATCACATCCAAACACTGTTTTGGAACAAAATATGAGTTTTCAGTTCATTCTTCAAAAGTTGCACTTTTGCTCCAAGTTATGCTCAGAAACACTGTTTAGAGCGCTTACAGCGCCAGCAAACGCTGTTTTGAACGCCTTAATACAAGACTTACCTACTTGTTAGGAAATGCATGTGTAACATTACAAACATGATAAAACAGCTTGTTATCACATCCAAACACTGTTTTAGAACAAAATATGAGTTTTCAGTTCATTCTTCAAAAGTTGCACTTTTGCTCCAAGTTATGCTCAGAAACACTGTTTAGAGCGCTTACAGCGCCAGCAAACGCTGTTTTGAACGCCTTAATACAAGACTTACCTACTTGTTAGGAAATGCATGTGTAACATTACAAACATGATAAAACAGCTTGTTATCACATCCAAACACTGTTTTAGAACAAAATATGAGTTTTCAGTTCATTCTTCAAAAGTTGCACTTTTGCTCCAAGTTATGCTCAGAAACACTGTTTAGAGCGCTTACAGCGCCAGCAAACGCTGTTTTGAACGCCTTAATGCAAGCCTTACCTACTTGTTAGGAAATGCATGTGTAACATTACAAACATGATAAAACAGCTTGTTATCACATCCAAACACTGTTTTAGAACAAAATATGAGTTTTCAGTTCATTCTTCAAAAGTTGCACTTTTGCTCCAAGTTATGATCAGAAACACTGTTTAGAGCGCTTACAGCGCCAGCAAACGCTATTTTGAACGCCTTAATGCAAGACTTACTACTTGTTAGAAAATGGATGTGTAACATTACAAACATGATAAAACAGCTTGTTATCACATCCAAACACTGTTTTCATTCAAAATATGAGTTTTCTTTTCATTCTTGAAAAGTTGCACTTTTGCCCCAAGTTATGCTCAGAAACACTGTTTAGAGCTCTTACAACGCCAGCAAACGCTGTTTTGAACGCCTTAATGCAAGCCTTACCTACTTGTTAGGAAATGCATGTGTAACATTACAAACATGATAAAACAGCTTGTTATCACATCCAAACACTGTTTTGGAACAAAATATGAGTTTTCAGTTCATTCTTCAAAAGTTGCACTTTTGCTCCAAGTTATGCTCAGAAACACTGTTTAGAGCGCTTACAGCGCCAGCAAACGCTGTTTTGAACGCCTTAATACAAGACTTACCTACTTGTTAGGAAATGCATGTGTAACATTACAAACATGATAAAACAGCTTGTTATCACATCCAAACACTGTTTTAGAACAAAATATGAGTTTTCAGTTCATTCTTCAAAAGTTGCACTTTTGCTCCAAGTTATGCTCAGAAACACTGTTTAGAGCGCTTACAGCGCCAGCAAACGCTGTTTTGAACGCCTTAATGCAAGCCTTACCTACTTGTTAGGAAATGCATGTGTAACATTACAAACATGATAAAACAGCTTGTTATCACATCTAAACACTGTTTTGGAACAAAATATGAGTTTTCAGTTCATTCTTCAAAAGTTGCACTTTTGCCACAAGTTATGCTCAGAAACACTGTTTAGAGCTCTTACAACGCCAGCAAACGCTGTTTTGAACGCCTTAATGCAAGCCTTACTACTTGTTAGGAAATGCATGTGTAACATTACAAACATGATAAAACAGCTTGTTATCACATCCAAACACTGTTTTGGAACAAAATATGAGTTTTCAGTTCATTCTTCAAAAGTTGCACTTTTGCTCCAAGTTATGCTCAGAAACACTGTTTAGAGCGCTTACAGCGCCAGCAAACGCTGTTTTGAACGCCTTAATGCAAGACTTACTACTTGTTAGAAAATGGATGTGTAACATTACAAACATGATAAAACAGCTTGTTATCACATCCAAACACTGTTTTCATTCAAAATATGAGTTTTCTTTTCATTCTTGAAAAGTTGCACTTTTGCTCCAAGTTATGCTCAGAAACACTGTTTAGAGCGCTTACAGCGCCAGCAAACGCTGTTTTGAACGCCTTAATGCAAGCCTTACCTACTTGTTAGGAAATGCATGTGTAACATTACAAACATGATAAAACAGCTTGTTATCACATCCAAACACTGTTTTAGAACAAAATATGAGTTTTCAGTTCATTCTTCAAAAGTTGCACTTTTGCTCCAAGTTATGCTCAGAAACACTGTTTAGAGCGCTTACAGCGCCAGCAAACGCTGTTTTGAACGCCTTAATGCAAGCCTTACCTACTTGTTAGGAAATGCATGTGTAACATTACAAACATGATAAAACAGCTTGTTATCACATCTAAACACTGTTTTGGAACAAAATATGAGTTTTCAGTTCATTCTTCAAAAGTTGCACTTTTGCCACAAGTTATGCTCAGAAACACTGTTTAGAGCTCTTACAACGCCAGCAAACGCTGTTTTGAACGCCTTAATGCAAGCCTTACTACTTGTTAGGAAATGCATGTGTAACATTACAAACATGATAAAACAGCTTGTTATCACATCCAAACACTGTTTTGGAACAAAATATGAGTTTTCAGTTCATTCTTCAAAAGTTGCACTTTTGCTCCAAGTTATGCTCAGAAACACTGTTTAGAGCGCTTACAGCGCCAGCAAACGCTGTTTTGAACGCCTTAATACAAGACTTACCTACTTGTTAGGAAATGCATGTGTAACATTACAAACATGATAAAACAGCTTGTTATCACATCCAAACACTGTTTTAGAACAAAATATGAGTTTTCAGTTCATTCTTCAAAAGTTGCACTTTTGCTCCAAGTTATGCTCAGAAACACTGTTTAGAGCGCTTACAGCGCCAGCAAACGCTGTTTTGAACGCCTTAATGCAAGCCTTACCTACTTGTTAGGAAATGCATGTGTAACATTACAAACATGATAAAACAGCTTGTTATCACATCCAAACACTGTTTTAGAACAAAATATGAGTTTTCAGTTCATTCTTCAAAAGTTGCACTTTTGCTCCAAGTTATGATCAGAAACACTGTTTAGAGCGCTTACAGCGCCAGCAAACGCTATTTTGAACGCCTTAATGCAAGACTTACTACTTGTTAGAAAATGGATGTGTAACATTACAAACATGATAAAACAGCTTGTTATCACATCCAAACACTGTTTTCATTCAAAATATGAGTTTTCTTTTCATTCTTGAAAAGTTGCACTTTTGCCCCAAGTTATGCTCAGAAACACTTTTTAGAGCTCTTACAACGCCAGCAAACGCTGTTTTGAACGCCTTAATGCAAGCCTTACCTACTTGTTAGGAAATGCATGTGTAACATTACAAACATGATAAAACAGCTTGTTATCACATCCAAACACTGTTTTGGAACAAAATATGAGTTTTCAGTTCATTCTTCAAAAGTTGCACTTTTGCTCCAAGTTATGCTCAGAAACACTGTTTAGAGCGCTTACAGCGCCAGCAAACGCTGTTTTGAACGCCTTAATACAAGACTTACCTACTTGTTAGGAAATGCATGTGTAACATTACAAACATGATAAAACAGCTTGTTATCACATCCAAACACTGTTTTAGAACAAAATATGAGTTTTCAGTTCATTCTTCAAAAGTTGCACTTTTGCTCCAAGTTATGCTCAGAAACACTGTTTAGAGCGCTTACAGCGCCAGCAAACGCTGTTTTGAACGCCTTAATGCAAGACTTACTACTTGTTAGAAAATGGATGTGTAACATTACAAACATGATAAAACAGCTTGTTATCACATCCAAACACTGTTTTCATTCAAAATATGAGTTTTCTTTTTATTCTTGAAAAGTTGCACTTTTGCTCCAAGTTATGCTCAGAAACACTGTTTAGAGCGCTTACAGCGCCAGCAAACGCTGTTTTGAACGCCTTAATGCAAGCCTTACCTACTTGTTAAGAAATGCATGTGTAACATTACAAACATGATAAAACAGCTTGTTATCACATCCAAACACTGTTTTAGAACAAAATATGAGTTTTCAGTTCATTCTTCAAAAGTTGCACTTTTGCTCCAAGTTATGCTCAGAAACACTGTTTAGAGCGCTTACAGCGCCAGCAAACGCTGTTTTGAACGCCTTAATGCAAGACTTACTACTTGTTAGAAAATGGATGTGTAACATTACAAACATGATAAAACAGCTTGTTATCACATCCAAACACTGTTTTCATTCAAAATATGAGTTTTCTTTTCATTCTTGAAAAGTTGCACTTTTGCTCCAAGTTATGCTCAGAAACACTGTTTAGAGCGCTTACAGCGCCAGCAAACGCTGTTTTGAACGCCTTAATGCAAGCCTTACCTACTTGTTAGGAAATGCATGTGTAACATTACAAACATGATAAAACAGCTTGTTATCACATCCAAACACTGTTTTAGAACAAAATATGAGTTTTCAGTTCATTCTTCAAAAGTTGCACTTTTGCTCCAAGTTATGCTCAGAAACACTGTTTAGAGCGCTTACAGCGCCAGCAAACGCTGTTTTGAACGCCTTAATGCAAGCCTTACCTACTTGTTAGGAAATGCATGTGTAACATTACAAACATGATAAAACAGCTTGTTATCACATCTAAACACTGTTTTGGAACAAAATATGAGTTTTCAGTTCATTCTTCAAAAGTTGCACTTTTGCCACAAGTTATGCTCAGAAACACTGTTTAGAGCTCTTACAACGCCAGCAAACGCTGTTTTGAACGCCTTAATGCAAGCCTTACTACTTGTTAGGAAATGCATGTGTAACATTACAAACATGATAAAACAGCTTGTTATCACATCCAAACACTGTTTTGGAACAAAATATGAGTTTTCAGTTCATTCTTCAAAAGTTGCACTTTTGCTCCAAGTTATGCTCAGAAACACTGTTTAGAGCGCTTACAGCGCCAGCAAACGCTGTTTTGAATGCCTTAATACAAGACTTACCTACTTGTTAGGAAATGCATGTGTAACATTACAAACATGATAAAACAGCTTGTTATCACATCCAAACACTGTTTTAGAACAAAATATGAGTTTTCAGTTCATTCTTCAAAAGTTGCACTTTTGCTCCAAGTTATGCTCAGAAACACTGTTTAGAGCGCTTACAGCGCCAGCAAACGCTGTTTTGAACGCCTTAATGCAAGCCTTACCTACTTGTTAGGAAATGCATGTGTAACATTACAAACATGATAAAACAGCTTGTTATCACATCCAAACACTGTTTTAGAACAAAATATGAGTTTTCAGTTCATTCTTCAAAAGTTGCACTTTTGCTCCAAGTTATGATCAGAAACACTGTTTAGAGCGCTTACAGCGCCAGCAAACGCTATTTTGAACGCCTTAATGCAAGACTTACTACTTGTTAGAAAATGGATGTGTAACATTACAAACATGATAAAACAGCTTGTTATCACATCCAAACACTGTTTTCATTCAAAATATGAGTTTTCTTTTCATTCTTGAAAAGTTGCACTTTTGCCCCAAGTTATGCTCAGAAACACTGTTTAGAGCTCTTACAACGCCAGCAAACGCTGTTTTGAACGCCTTAATGCAAGCCTTACTACTTGTTAGGAAATGCATGTGTAACATTACAAACATGATAAAACAGCTTGTTATCACATCCAAACACTGTTTTGGAACAAAATATGAGTTTTCAGTTCATTCTTCAAAAGTTGCACTTTTGCTCCAAGTTATGCTCAGAAACACTGTTTAGAGCGCTTACAGCGCCAGCAAACGCTGTTTTGAACGCCTTAATGCAAGACTTACTACTTGTTAGAAAATGGATGTGTAACATTACAAACATGATAAAACAGCTTGTTATCACATCCAAACACTGTTTTCATTCAAAATATGAGTTTTCTTTTCATTCTTGAAAAGTTGCACTTTTGCTCCAAGTTATGCTCAGAAACACTGTTTAGAGCGCTTACAGCGCCAGCAAACGCTGTTTTGAACGCCTTAATGCAAGCCTTACCTACTTGTTAGGAAATGCATGTGTAACATTACAAACATGATAAAACAGCTTGTTATCACATCCAAACACTGTTTTAGAACAAAATATGAGTTTTCAGTTCATTCTTCAAAAGTTGCACTTTTGCTCCAAGTTATGCTCAGAAACACTGTTTAGAGCGCTTACAGCGCCAGCAAACGCTGTTTTGAACGCCTTAATGCAAGCCTTACCTACTTGTTAGGAAATGCATGTGTAACATTACAAACATGATAAAACAGCTTGTTATCACATCTAAACACTGTTTTGGAACAAAATATGAGTTTTCAGTTCATTCTTCAAAAGTTGCACTTTTGCCACAAGTTATGCTCAGAAACACTGTTTAGAGCTCTTACAACGCCAGCAAACGCTGTTTTGAACGCCTTAATGCAAGCCTTACTACTTGTTAGGAAATGCATGTGTAACATTACAAACATGATAAAACAGCTTGTTATCACATCCAAACACTGTTTTGGAACAAAATATGAGTTTTCAGTTCATTCTTCAAAAGTTGCACTTTTGCTCCAAGTTATGCTCAGAAACACTGTTTAGAGCGCTTACAGCGCCAGCAAACGCTGTTTTGAACGCCTTAATACAAGACTTACCTACTTGTTAGGAAATGCATGTGTAACATTACAAACATGATAAAACAGCTTGTTATCACATCCAAACACTGTTTTAGAACAAAATATGAGTTTTCAGTTCATTCTTCAAAAGTTGCACTTTTGCTCCAAGTTATGCTCAGAAACACTGTTTAGAGCGCTTACAGCGCCAGCAAACGCTGTTTTGAACGCCTTAATGCAAGCCTTACCTACTTGTTAGGAAATGCATGTGTAACATTACAAACATGATAAAACAGCTTGTTATCACATCCAAACACTGTTTTAGAACAAAATATGAGTTTTCAGTTCATTCTTCAAAAGTTGCACTTTTGCTCCAAGTTATGATCAGAAACACTGTTTAGAGCGCTTACAGCGCCAGCAAACGCTATTTTGAACGCCTTAATGCAAGACTTACTACTTGTTAGAAAATGGATGTGTAACATTACAAACATGATAAAACAGCTTGTTATCACATCCAAACACTGTTTTCATTCAAAATATGAGTTTTCTTTTCATTCTTGAAAAGTTGCACTTTTGCCCCAAGTTATGCTCAGAAACACTGTTTAGAGCTCTTACAACGCCAGCAAACGCTGTTTTGAACGCCTTAATGCAAGCCTTACCTACTTGTTAGGAAATGCATGTGTAACATTACAAACATGATAAAACAGCTTGTTATCACATCCAAACACTGTTTTAGAACAAAATATGAGTTTTCAGTTCATTCTTCAAAAGTTGCACTTTTGCTCCAAGTTATGCTCAGAAACACTGTTTAGAGCGCTTACAGCGCCAGCAAACGCTGTTTTGAACGCCTTAATACAAGACTTACCTACTTGTTAGGAAATGCATGTGTAACATTACAAACATGATAAAACAGCTTGTTATCACATCCAAACACTGTTTTAGAACAAAATATGAGTTTTCAGTTCATTCTTCAAAAGTTGCACTTTTGCTCCAAGTTATGCTCAGAAACACTGTTTAGAGCGCTTACAGCGCCAGCAAACGCTGTTTTGAACGCCTTAATGCAAGCCTTACCTACTTGTTAGGAAATGCATGTGTAACATTACAAACATGATAAAACAGCTTGTTATCACATCTAAACACTGTTTTGGAACAAAATATGAGTTTTCAGTTCATTCTTCAAAAGTTGCACTTTTGCCACAAGTTATGCTCAGAAACACTGTTTAGAGCTCTTACAACGCCAGCAAACGCTGTTTTGAACGCCTTAATGCAAGCCTTACTACTTGTTAGGAAATGCATGTGTAACATTACAAACATGATAAAACAGCTTGTTATCACATCCAAACACTGTTTTGGAACAAAATATGAGTTTTCAGTTCATTCTTCAAAAGTTGCACTTTTGCTCCAAGTTATGCTCAGAAACACTGTTTAGAGCGCTTACAGCGCCAGCAAACGCTGTTTTGAACGCCTTAATGCAAGACTTACTACTTGTTAGAAAATGGATGTGTAACATTACAAACATGATAAAACAGCTTGTTATCACATCCAAACACTGTTTTCATTCAAAATATGAGTTTTCTTTTCATTCTTGAAAAGTTGCACTTTTGCTCCAAGTTATGCTCAGAAACACTGTTTAGAGCGCTTACAGCGCCAGCAAACGCTGTTTTGAACGCCTTAATGCAAGCCTTACCTACTTGTTAGGAAATGCATGTGTAACATTACAAACATGATAAAACAGCTTGTTATCACATCCAAACACTGTTTTAGAACAAAATATGAGTTTTCAGTTCATTCTTCAAAAGTTGCACTTTTGCTCCAAGTTATGCTCAGAAACACTGTTTAGAGCGCTTACAGCGCCAGCAAACGCTGTTTTGAACGCCTTAATGCAAGCCTTACCTACTTGTTAGGAAATGCATGTGTAACATTACAAACATGATAAAACAGCTTGTTATCACATCTAAACACTGTTTTGGAACAAAATATGAGTTTTCAGTTCATTCTTCAAAAGTTGCACTTTTGCCACAAGTTATGCTCAGAAACACTGTTTAGAGCTCTTACAACGCCAGCAAACGCTGTTTTGAACGCCTTAATGCAAGCCTTACTACTTGTTAGGAAATGCATGTGTAACATTACAAACATGATAAAACAGCTTGTTATCACATCCAAACACTGTTTTGGAACAAAATATGAGTTTTCAGTTCATTCTTCAAAAGTTGCACTTTTGCTCCAAGTTATGCTCAGAAACACTGTTTAGAGCGCTTACAGCGCCAGCAAACGCTGTTTTGAACGCCTTAATACAAGACTTACCTACTTGTTAGGAAATGCATGTGTAACATTACAAACATGATAAAACAGCTTGTTATCACATCCAAACACTGTTTTAGAACAAAATATGAGTTTTCAGTTCATTCTTCAAAAGTTGCACTTTTGCCACAAGTTATGCTCAGAAACACTGTTTAGAGCTCTTACAACGCCAGCAAACGCTGTTTTGAACGCCTTAATGCAAGCCTTACTACTTGTTAGGAAATGCATGTGTAACATTACAAACATGATAAAACAGCTTGTTATCACATCCAAACACTGTTTTAGAACAAAATATGAGTTTTCAGTTCATTCTTCAAAAGTTGCACTTTTGCTCCAAGTTATGCTCAGAAACACTGTTTAGAGCGCTTACAGCGCCAGCAAACGCTGTTTTGAACGCCTTAATGCAAGACTTACTACTTGTTAGAAAATGGATGTGTAACATTACAAACATGATAAAACAGCTTGTTATCACATCCAAACACTGTTTTCATTCAAAATATGAGTTTTCTTTTTATTCTTGAAAAGTTGCACTTTTGCTCCAAGTTATGCTCAGAAACACTGTTTAGAGCGCTTACAGCGCCAGCAAACGCTGTTTTGAACGCCTTAATGCAAGCCTTACCTACTTGTTAAGAAATGCATGTGTAACATTACAAACATGATAAAACAGCTTGTTATCACATCCAAACACTGTTTTAGAACAAAATATGAGTTTTCAGTTCATTCTTCAAAAGTTGCACTTTTGCTCCAAGTTATGCTCAGAAACACTGTTTAGAGCGCTTACAGCGCCAGCAAACGCTGTTTTGAACGCCTTAATGCAAGACTTACTACTTGTTAGAAAATGGATGTGTAACATTACAAACATGATAAAACAGCTTGTTATCACATCCAAACACTGTTTTCATTCAAAATATGAGTTTTCTTTTCATTCTTGAAAAGTTGCACTTTTGCTCCAAGTTATGCTCAGAAACACTGTTTAGAGCGCTTACAGCGCCAGCAAACGCTGTTTTGAACGCCTTAATGCAAGCCTTACCTACTTGTTAGGAAATGCATGTGTAACATTACAAACATGATAAAACAGCTTGTTATCACATCCAAACACTGTTTTAGAACAAAATATGAGTTTTCAGTTCATTCTTCAAAAGTTGCACTTTTGCTCCAAGTTATGCTCAGAAACACTGTTTAGAGCGCTTACAGCGCCAGCAAACGCTGTTTTGAACGCCTTAATGCAAGCCTTACCTACTTGTTAGGAAATGCATGTGTAACATTACAAACATGATAAAACAGCTTGTTATCACATCTAAACACTGTTTTGGAACAAAATATGAGTTTTCAGTTCATTCTTCAAAAGTTGCACTTTTGCCACAAGTTATGCTCAGAAACACTGTTTAGAGCTCTTACAACGCCAGCAAACGCTGTTTTGAACGCCTTAATGCAAGCCTTACTACTTGTTAGGAAATGCATGTGTAACATTACAAACATGATAAAACAGCTTGTTATCACATCCAAACACTGTTTTGGAACAAAATATGAGTTTTCAGTTCATTCTTCAAAAGTTGCACTTTTGCTCCAAGTTATGCTCAGAAACACTGTTTAGAGCGCTTACAGCGCCAGCAAACGCTGTTTTGAACGCCTTAATACAAGACTTACCTACTTGTTAGGAAATGCATGTGTAACATTACAAACATGATAAAACAGCTTGTTATCACATCCAAACACTGTTTTAGAACAAAATATGAGTTTTCAGTTCATTCTTCAAAAGTTGCACTTTTGCTCCAAGTTATGCTCAGAAACACTGTTTAGAGCGCTTACAGCGCCAGCAAACGCTGTTTTGAACGCCTTAATGCAAGCCTTACCTACTTGTTAGGAAATGCATGTGTAACATTACAAACATGATAAAACAGCTTGTTATCACATCCAAACACTGTTTTAGAACAAAATATGAGTTTTCAGTTCATTCTTCAAAAGTTGCACTTTTGCTCCAAGTTATGATCAGAAACACTGTTTAGAGCGCTTACAGCGCCAGCAAACGCTATTTTGAACGCCTTAATGCAAGACTTACTACTTGTTAGAAAATGGATGTGTAACATTACAAACATGATAAAACAGCTTGTTATCACATCCAAACACTGTTTTCATTCAAAATATGAGTTTTCTTTTCATTCTTGAAAAGTTGCACTTTTGCCCCAAGTTATGCTCAGAAACACTGTTTAGAGCTCTTACAACGCCAGCAAACGCTGTTTTGAACGCCTTAATGCAAGCCTTACCTACTTGTTAGGAAATGCATGTGTAACATTACAAACATGATAAAACAGCTTGTTATCACATCCAAACACTGTTTTGGAACAAAATATGAGTTTTCAGTTCATTCTTCAAAAGTTGCACTTTTGCTCCAAGTTATGCTCAGAAACACTGTTTAGAGCGCTTACAGCGCCAGCAAACGCTGTTTTGAACGCCTTAATACAAGACTTACCTACTTGTTAGGAAATGCATGTGTAACATTACAAACATGATAAAACAGCTTGTTATCACATCCAAACACTGTTTTAGAACAAAATATGAGTTTTCAGTTCATTCTTCAAAAGTTGCACTTTTGCTCCAAGTTATGCTCAGAAACACTGTTTAGAGCGCTTACAGCGCCAGCAAACGCTGTTTTGAACGCCTTAATGCAAGCCTTACCTACTTGTTAGGAAATGCATGTGTAACATTACAAACATGATAAAACAGCTTGTTATCACATCTAAACACTGTTTTGGAACAAAATATGAGTTTTCAGTTCATTCTTCAAAAGTTGCACTTTTGCCACAAGTTATGCTCAGAAACACTGTTTAGAGCTCTTACAACGCCAGCAAACGCTGTTTTGAACGCCTTAATGCAAGCCTTACTACTTGTTAGGAAATGCATGTGTAACATTACAAACATGATAAAACAGCTTGTTATCACATCCAAACACTGTTTTGGAACAAAATATGAGTTTTCAGTTCATTCTTCAAAAGTTGCACTTTTGCTCCAAGTTATGCTCAGAAACACTGTTTAGAGCGCTTACAGCGCCAGCAAACGCTGTTTTGAACGCCTTAATACAAGACTTACCTACTTGTTAGGAAATGCATGTGTAACATTACAAACATGATAAAACAGCTTGTTATCACATCCAAACACTGTTTTAGAACAAAATATGAGTTTTCAGTTCATTCTTCAAAAGTTGCACTTTTGCTCCAAGTTATGCTCAGAAACACTGTTTAGAGCGCTTACAGCGCCAGCAAACGCTGTTTTGAACGCCTTAATACAAGACTTACCTACTTGTTAGGAAATGCATGTGTAACATTACAAACATGATAAAACAGCTTGTTATCACATCCAAACACTGTTTTAGAACAAAATATGAGTTTTCAGTTCATTCTTCAAAAGTTGCACTTTTGCTCCAAGTTATGCTCAGAAACACTGTTTAGAGCGCTTACAGCGCCAGCAAACGCTGTTTTGAACGCCTTAATGCAAGCCTTACCTACTTGTTAGGAAATGCATGTGTAACATTACAAACATGATAAAACAGCTTGTTATCACATCCAAACACTGTTTTAGAACAAAATATGAGTTTTCAGTTCATTCTTCAAAAGTTGCACTTTTGCTCCAAGTTATGATCAGAAACACTGTTTAGAGCGCTTACAGCGCCAGCAAACGCTATTTTGAACGCCTTAATGCAAGACTTACTACTTGTTAGAAAATGGATGTGTAACATTACAAACATGATAAAACAGCTTGTTATCACATCCAAACACTGTTTTCATTCAAAATATGAGTTTTCTTTTCATTCTTGAAAAGTTGCACTTTTGCCCCAAGTTATGCTCAGAAACACTGTTTAGAGCTCTTACAACGCCAGCAAACGCTGTTTTGAACGCCTTAATGCAAGCCTTACCTACTTGTTAGGAAATGCATGTGTAACATTACAAACATGATAAAACAGCTTGTTATCACATCCAAACACTGTTTTGGAACAAAATATGAGTTTTCAGTTCATTCTTCAAAAGTTGCACTTTTGCTCCAAGTTATGCTCAGAAACACTGTTTAGAGCGCTTACAGCGCCAGCAAACGCTGTTTTGAACGCCTTAATACAAGACTTACCTACTTGTTAGGAAATGCATGTGTAACATTACAAACATGATAAAACAGCTTGTTATCACATCCAAACACTGTTTTAGAACAAAATATGAGTTTTCAGTTCATTCTTCAAAAGTTGCACTTTTGCTCCAAGTTATGCTCAGAAACACTGTTTAGAGCGCTTACAGCGCCAGCAAACGCTGTTTTGAACGCCTTAATGCAAGCCTTACCTACTTGTTAGGAAATGCATGTGTAACATTACAAACATGATAAAACAGCTTGTTATCACATCTAAACACTGTTTTGGAACAAAATATGAGTTTTCAGTTCATTCTTCAAAAGTTGCACTTTTGCCACAAGTTATGCTCAGAAACACTGTTTAGAGCTCTTACAACGCCAGCAAACGCTGTTTTGAACGCCTTAATGCAAGCCTTACTACTTGTTAGGAAATGCATGTGTAACATTACAAACATGATAAAACAGCTTGTTATCACATCCAAACACTGTTTTGGAACAAAATATGAGTTTTCAGTTCATTCTTCAAAAGTTGCACTTTTGCTCCAAGTTATGCTCAGAAACACTGTTTAGAGCGCTTACAGCGCCAGCAAACGCTGTTTTGAACGCCTTAATGCAAGACTTACTACTTGTTAGAAAATGGATGTGTAACATTACAAACATGATAAAACAGCTTGTTATCACATCCAAACACTGTTTTCATTCAAAATATGAGTTTTCTTTTCATTCTTGAAAAGTTGCACTTTTGCTCCAAGTTATGCTCAGAAACACTGTTTAGAGCGCTTACAGCGCCAGCAAACGCTGTTTTGAACGCCTTAATGCAAGCCTTACCTACTTGTTAGGAAATGCATGTGTAACATTACAAACATGATAAAACAGCTTGTTATCACATCCAAACACTGTTTTAGAACAAAATATGAGTTTTCAGTTCATTCTTCAAAAGTTGCACTTTTGCTCCAAGTTATGCTCAGAAACACTGTTTAGAGCGCTTACAGCGCCAGCAAACGCTGTTTTGAACACCTTAATGCAAGCCTTACCTACTTGTTAGGAAATGCATGTGTAACATTACAAACATGATAAAACAGCTTGTTATCACATCTAAACACTGTTTTGGAACAAAATATGAGTTTTCAGTTCATTCTTCAAAAGTTGCACTTTTGCCACAAGTTATGCTCAGAAACACTGTTTAGAGCTCTTACAACGCCAGCAAACGCTGTTTTGAACGCCTTAATGCAAGCCTTACTACTTGTTAGGAAATGCATGTGTAACATTACAAACATGATAAAACAGCTTGTTATCACATCCAAACACTGTTTTGGAACAAAATATGAGTTTTCAGTTCATTCTTCAAAAGTTGCACTTTTGCTCCAAGTTATGCTCAGAAACACTGTTTAGAGCGCTTACAGCGCCAGCAAACGCTGTTTTGAACGCCTTAATGCAAGACTTACTACTTGTTAGAAAATGGATGTGTAACATTACAAACATGATAAAACAGCTTGTTATCACATCCAAACACTGTTTTCATTCAAAATATGAGTTTTCTTTTCATTCTTGAAAAGTTGCACTTTTGCTCCAAGTTATGCTCAGAAACACTGTTTAGAGCGCTTACAGCGCCAGCAAACGCTGTTTTGAACGCCTTAATGCAAGCCTTACCTACTTGTTAGGAAATGCATGTGTAACATTACAAACATGATAAAACAGCTTGTTATCACATCCAAACACTGTTTTAGAACAAAATATGAGTTTTCAGTTCATTCTTCAAAAGTTGCACTTTTGCTCCAAGTTATGCTCAGAAACACTGTTTAGAGCGCTTACAGCGCCAGCAAACGCTGTTTTGAACGCCTTAATGCAAGCCTTACCTACTTGTTAGGAAATGCATGTGTAACATTACAAACATGATAAAACAGCTTGTTATCACATCTAAACACTGTTTTGGAACAAAATATGAGTTTTCAGTTCATTCTTCAAAAGTTGCACTTTTGCCACAAGTTATGCTCAGAAACACTGTTTAGAGCTCTTACAACGCCAGCAAACGCTGTTTTGAACGCCTTAATGCAAGCCTTACTACTTGTTAGGAAATGCATGTGTAACATTACAAACATGATAAAACAGCTTGTTATCACATCCAAACACTGTTTTGGAACAAAATATGAGTTTTCAGTTCATTCTTCAAAAGTTGCACTTTTGCTCCAAGTTATGCTCAGAAACACTGTTTAGAGCGCTTACAGCGCCAGCAAACGCTGTTTTGAACGCCTTAATACAAGACTTACCTACTTGTTAGGAAATGCATGTGTAACATTACAAACATGATAAAACAGCTTGTTATCACATCCAAACACTGTTTTAGAACAAAATATGAGTTTTCAGTTCATTCTTCAAAAGTTGCACTTTTGCTCCAAGTTATGCTCAGAAACACTGTTTAGAGCGCTTACAGCGCCAGCAAACGCTGTTTTGAACGCCTTAATGCAAGCCTTACCTACTTGTTAGGGTTAGGCGCTGTTAAGATTTTTCAAAGTCCAAGAATATACCAGCAGCATAGACACTTAGAATAAAAAAGAGGCCGTTTTAAATAAAATATACCAGTAGCATAGACACTTAGAATAAAATAGAGGCCTTTTTAAATTAAATATACCAGAGGCATAGACACTTAGAATAAAATAGAGGCCTTTTTAAATTAAATATACCAGAGGCATAGACACTTAGACTAAAATAGAGGCCGTTTTAAATAAAATATACCAGTAGCATAGACACTTAGAATAAAATAGAGACCTTTTTAAATTAAATATACCAGAGGCATAGACACTTAGAATAAAATAGAGGCCTTTTTAAATTAAATATACCAGAGGCATAGACACTTAGAATAAAATAGAGGCCTTTTTAAATAAAATATACCAGAGGCATAGACACTTAGACTAAAATAGAGGCCGTTTTAAATAAAATATACCAGTAGCATAGACACTTAGACTAAAATAGAGACCTTTTTAAATTAAATATACCAGAGGCATAGACACTTAGAATAAAATAGAGGCCTTTTTAAATTAAATATACCAGAGGCATAGACACTTAGAATAAAATAGAGGCCTTTTTAAATTAAATATACCAGAGGCATAGACACTTAGAATAAAATAGAGGCCTTTTTAAATTAAATATACCAGAGGCATAGACACTTAGAATAAAAAAGAGGCCTTTTTAAATTAAATATACCAGAGGCATAGACACTTAGAATAAAAAAGAGGCCTTTTTAAATTAAATATACCAGAGGCATAGACACTTAGAATAAAATAGAGGCCTTTTTAAATTAAATATACCAGTAGAAAAGACACTTTGAGTAAAAAAGGCCATTTTAAATAAAATATACCATGGCCAAATGAACTTAGAATAAAAGAGGAGAGTTTAGTTTAAATTATACCATGGTTAAATGCTGTTAGAAAAAAAGTGCACAGTTTAATCTTATTTGGAAGGCGCATTGACTCTTAAAGTCCACAAGATGTCACCGGTACTCCATCGTTTTTTTTCTGTTATACCATATGTACGTGCCACTGGGTGGACCCTCCAGACACCTCAGCCTAGTTGAAGTGTCCGATGAAGGTGCACTCATCTGGGCATGAGGTAAAGTTATTATACCAACATCATGTGGAGGTTTTCAAGTCAGAAATTGCACAAAGTCCCTAAATATACCAGAAGCATGGAGTTTTATGAGTGAATTAGTCTATGTCCCTTACTTTGTTAGACCATACACAAGATATTTTCTTCAGGAAATGCACAGAGTCCAATGCTATAACATTGCCAGGTGGTGGCTTTAAGGGAAAAAAGCATAAAAGTGTCCGAAAAACATGCTCTTTAGCTCGGGTACATCCCCAGGATCAAGAAAAATTGTCAGTTTTTTTTTCTATTTTGCTTAGAAATAGGTGTAAATTGACTCTGAAGTGTCATATCAGGCAATGCACAGAGTCCTTAAATATACCAGTAGCATGAGGTTTTTGTTGGAAATTAGTCTATTTCCCTTCCTGAGTTATACCTTATACAAGTAGTAATCTTCAGGCAATGCACAGAGTCCTTAAATTTACCAGTAGCATGAGGTTTTTGTTGGAAATTAGTCTATTTCCCTTCCTGAGTTAGACTATATACAAGTAGTAATCTTCAGAATATGCACAAAGTCCATAAATATACCAGCAGCACGAAGTTTTCAAGTGGAAAATATTCTATGTCGCTTCATTTGGTATACCATAGGCGTCAGTTTTCGGCGAAAATAATTCTATGTCGATAAAAATGTTATACCATACGTATGATTTTGTGTTCAAAAATCGCACTATGTTCCAATTTTGACCAAGGGGTGGATCATCCAGAGGCCTCGATCCTCTGACAGTGCCCGCCGAATGTGCACCCAGACGGACATGCATCTCATTCCCCCTGTCTGGATGATTTTATGAATGGGTGATATGCAAACACCTACCATCAGGTATATAGGGGAGAGGGTCTTCTGAAAGCCACATATATGGTATACCATAAATGAAGACAAGGATTATGGCGCACGCTTTGCCCGACCAAAGGTCACTCCCTGGGCATTTTAGAGGATTTGAGAGGCCTCTTTATGGATCTCACAAATGATCCATGCATGGAATTTTGCACACTTTATCCGAATAAAGTGCACTTTTGGGCTTATGAGAGTAGGTTGGTATGCCTCTCTCTGGATGTGAGGAAGGATCCAGGAATAAAGGCATGTAATGCCACACAATTTATCCGACTAAATGACACTCTTGGGCTTATGAGAGAGGATGAGGGGCCTCTCTGTGGATGTCAGAAAGGCTCCATGCATGAAAGCATGTAATGTCACACACTTTATCCGATTAAAGTGTACATGTTGGGCTTATGATTAAGCATGAGGGCCCTATATGTGGATGTCAGAAAGGTTCCAGGCTTAAAGGCATGTAATGTCACACACTTTATCCGATTAAAGTGTACATGTTGGGCTTATGATTAAGCATGAGGGCCCTATATGTGGATGTCAGAAAGGTTCCAGGCTTAAAGGCATGTAATGTCACACACTTTATCCGATTAAAGTGCACATTTGGGCTTATGATTAAGCATGAGGGCCCTATGTGTGGATGTCAGAAAGGCTCCATGCATGAAAGCATGTAATGCCACACACTTTATCCGATTAAAGTGTACATGTTGGGCTTATGATTAAGCATGAGGGCCCTATATGTGGATGTCAGAAAGGTTCCAGGCTTAAAGGCATGTAATGTCACACACTTTATCCGATTAAAGTGCACATTTGGGCTTATGATTAAGCATGAGGGCCCTATGTGTGGATGTCAGAAAGGCTCCATGCATGAAAGCATGTAATGCCACACACTTTATCCGATTAAAGTGTACATGTTGGGCTTATGATTAAGCATGAGGGCCCTATATGTGGATGTCAGAAAGGTTCCAGGCTTAAAGGCATGTAATGTCACACACTTTATCCGATTAAAGTGCACATTTGGGCTTATGATTAAGCATGAGGGCCCTATGTGTGGATGTCAGAAAGGCTCCATGCATGAAAGCATGTAATGCCACACACTTTATCCGATTAAAGTGCACATTTGGGCTTATGATTAAGCATGAGGGCCCTATGTGTGGATGTCAGAAAGGCTCCATGCATGAAAGCATGTAATGTCACACACTTTATCCGATTAAAGTGTACATGTTGGGCTTATGAGAGTAGGTTGGTATGCCTCTCTCTGGATGTGAGGAAGGATCCAGGAATAAAGGCATGTAATGCCACACAATTTATCCGACTAAATGACACTCTTGGGCTTATGAGAGAGGATGAGGGGCCTCTCTGTGGATGTCAGAAAGGCTCCATGCATGAAAGCATGTAATGTCACACACTTTATCCGATTAAAGTGCACATTTGGGCTTATGATTAAGCATGAGGGCCCTATGTGTGGATGTCAGAAAGGCTCCATGCATGAAAGCATGTAATGTCACACACTTTATCCGATTAAAGTGTACATGTTGGGCTTATGATTAAGCATGAGGGCCCTATGTGTGGATGTCAGAAAGGCTCCATGCATGAAAGCATGTAATGTCACACACTTTATCCGATTAAAGTGTACATGTTGGGCTTATGATTAAGCATGAGGGCCCTATATGTGGATGTCAGAAAGGTTCCAGGCTTAAAGGCATGTAATGCCACACACTTTATCCGTTTAAAGTGCACGCTTCGGCTTAAGAGAGGAGTTGAGAGGCCTCTCCCTGGAAGTCACAGATGATCCAGGCCTGCAATGGCAGACACTATATCACTTTATCCGAGTAAGAGGCTCCCTCTGAGCAAAGTAGGGGGGGAGTGAGGCCCCCCCCGGAGGTCTGAAAAGATCCAGGCCTTTAAATGACACGGGCTGTGCCCGAGCAAAGTGCCCACGCTGGGCAAGGGTGGAGGCGTGATGCTCCCCCTTATGGAGGTCGTCCTACCTCCATCCTCACGTAATGTATTTCGACCTGTGCGTATCCGGAGGGTGCTATGCGCAAGCCCGGAAGATGCTGGTTTCGGCTGGCCTTACCGGATCCAATGGTATAGCACCTAGGTGCGCTCTAAGGCCGTAAACCCCCCCCATGTGTTTGAGAATGGTAGGTGTTATACCATTGCCACGAACCACTTATTGAATCAGCCATGCCCTTTCGGCAATCGAGTCTCAGAGGTGTGTCCGAGGGAAGATTTGCCTTGGCGGGCATGGCTGTCTGGCATCTCCCCGACCCTGGAGGAATGCGCTAACGGTGTAATGCAAACACCTACCAGCAGGTATATAGGGGAGCATGCTTTCTGAGCCTTATATGATTGTACCATAATAAGGATCAGAAGAAAGGCAGTGCGTTAAGGTGAACTAGCCCGACTCTAATGCACCTTGACGGCTTAAGGGGAGGGATAAGTGACCCCTGCTGATGGAGGTCAAAGACATCCGTGTCTCTCAGGCCTTCGAACCACTGCTTGCGCCCGACCGAAATGCCACTGCTGGGCATGGGTGTAAGAGTGGTGACCCCCCTTATGGAGGTCTGTCCAACCTCCAGCCTGCATGCTCCACCTCGGCCTGTGCGTATCCGGAGGGTGCTGTGCGCAAGCCCGGAAGATGCTGGTTTCGGCTGGCCTTACCGGATCCAATGGCACAGTACCTAGGTGCGCTCTAAGACCGTTATCCGAACCCAAGTCCGCCAGGGGTTTTTCAGTTATACCAGTAGCATCGACCATCACTTTGATCAGCCAGGCCTTTTCGGGGGTCGAGCGTCCGAGGTGTGTCCGAGGGAAGATTTGCCTTGGCGGGCATGGCTGGCGAGTACCTCCCCGGCCGTGGAGGAAAACGCATACGGTGCATTGCAAACACCTACCAGCAGGTATATAGGAGAGCATGTCTCTTGAGTTCATCCTAACCTTATAATGGTTATCCCATTCATAAGGCCTGGATGCAAGGCGGTGCGTGAAGGTAACATTAGCCTGACTCTAACACTTTCACCGGTTAGGGGTGGAGTGGTGACCCCCCTAACACTGGAGGTCTCGCCGACCTCCAGGCACCAGCCTCACATGCTCTACCTCGGCCTGTGCGTATCCGGAGGGTGCTGTGCGCAAGCCCGGAAGATGCTGGTTTCGGCTGGCCTTACCGGATCCAATGGCACAGTACCTAGGTGCGCTCTAAGACCGTTATCCGAACCCAAGTCCGCCAGGGGTTTTTCAGTTATACCAGTAGCATCGACCATCACTTGGTTCAGCCAGGCCTTTTCAGGGGTCGAGCGTCCGAGGTGTGTCCGAGGGAAGATTTGCCTTGGCGGGCATGGCTGGCGAGAACCTCCCCGGCCGTGGAGGAAAACGCGTACGGTGGATTGCAAAAACCTACCAGCAGGTTTTTAGGGAGAGTGTCAATCTCGAGGGCGTTCGGAGCTCTCCCGATCTATTGGCATACGATGCCCGCCAGGGGTTAGGCTCTCGGGTTACCACTTAAGGTTTCTCCCTGTCATAAGAAAGACAACCGGTCAAACCAATGCGCAATGTACAATGAGGTGCGAGCTCATATCCTATATATTGCTCAGAGCCGCAACCTCGGTGCGACATACCTAGGTACAGGAATAGGGCGAGAGGTGGATGCGCTCCTTCAGGACGGGTAGGTCGGCAGCCTCTCGGGTATGATCGTTCACCAACGAAAGCTGTACAAAAGGGGTGACTGCGCTCATTGAGGACGGCAGCCTCAACATGACATACCTATCAAAAACTCTCCCATGAGGTGTGTGCGCTCCTTCAGGATGGGAGGTCGGCAGCCTCGGTATGATCATGATGACCGAGACACAGGCCTTGGGTTGGGCCTAGGGTTGAAGCCTTCTGTGCCGCCCGGGTAGTTCCTCCCCAAACCAGCGGGCATGCCTCTATGGGGGGGCCTCGGTCTGAAAAGACACGATCCTCACCCGGAACCGTCTGAGGGAAGCGTTGAAGGCCGGTCTGTCTACACAGGTGTCCGCTATCGGCGTCCATGGTGTACGGGTGAGAGCCAGCAGTGGATCGGGTTAGTTCAACACATGCTTGGCCTCACCCCGCCTGGTCACGGAATCACTCATTTCTCGGTTACGTCCCACAGTAGCGCGCGCGCGTGCTGGGAGCTGACGAGGGCTCTCTCCCCCACGCTGACGGCGCACCCCTGCTGCACCGATGGTGGGCGTCCGGTACCGAGGTGGGCCCCTGACCCTGCCCGGGGGATGGAGCACGCCGAGGTGGCCGCGACGTTAGCTGGTGTCCCTTTCACCACCGCGGTGCAGCTACCTGGTTGATCCTGCCAGTAACATATGCTTGTCTCAAAGATTAAGCCATGCAGGTCTAAGTACACACGGCCGGTACAGTGAAACTGCGAATGGCTCATTAAATCAGTCATGGTTCCTTTGATCGCTCCACACGTTACTCGGATAACTGTGGTAATTCTAGAGCTAATACATGCAAACGAGCGCTGACCCCTCTGGGGGATGCGTGCATTTATCAGATCCAAAACCCATCCGGCGGGGCGCGGGCCCCCCGGCCGCTTTGGTGACTCTAGATAACCTCGGGCCGATCGCGCGCCCTCCGCGGCGGCGACGTCTCATTCGAATGTCTGCCCTATCAACTTTCGATGGTACTATAGTCGCCTACCATGGTGACCACGGGTAACGGGGAATCAGGGTTCGATTCCGGAGAGGGAGCCTGAGAAACGGCTACCACATCCAAGGAAGGCAGCAGGCGCGCAAATTACCCATTCCCGACACGGGGAGGTAGTGACGAAAAATAACGATACAGGTCTCTTTCGAGGCCCTGTAATCGGAATGAGCGTATCCTAAACCCATGGGTGAGGACCCATTGGAGGGCAAGTCTGGTGCCAGCAGCCGCGGTAATTCCAGCTCCAATAGCGTATATTAAAGTTGCTGCAGTTAAAAAGCTCGTAGTTGGATTTCGGGAGTGGGCTGACGGTCCGCCGCGAGGCGAGCCACCGCCTGTCCCAGACCCTGCCTCCCGGTGCCCCTCGGATGCCCTTGGCTGGGTGTCCGGTCGGGGTCCGGAGCGTTTACTTTGAAAAAATTAGAGTGTTCAAAGCGGGCCGCTACTCGCCCGAATACCTGAGCTAGGAATAATGGAATAGGACTCCGGTTCTATTTTGTGGGTTTCCGGAACCAGGGCCATGATTAAGAGGGACGGCCGGGGGCATTCGTATTGCGCCGCTAGAGGTGAAATTCTTGGACCGGCGCAAGACGGACGAAAGCGAAAGCATTTGCCAAGAATGTTTTCATTAATCAAGAACGAAAGTCGGAGGTTCGAAGACGATCAGATACCGTCGTAGTTCCGACCGTAAACTATGCCAACCCGCGATCCGGCGGCGTTATTCCCATGACCCGCCGGGCAGCGTGCGGGAAACCACGAGTCTTTGGGTTCCGGGGGGAGTATGGTTGCAAAGCTGAAACTTAAAGGAATTGACGGAAGGGCACCACCAGGAGTGGAGCCTGCGGCTTAATTTGACTCAACACGGGAAACCTCACCCGGCCCGGACACGGAAAGGATTGACAGATTGATGGCTCTTTCTCGATTCTGTGGGTGGTGGTGCATGGCCGTTCTTAGTTGGTGGAGCGATTTGTCTGGTTAATTCCGATAACGAACGAGACTCCGGCATGCTAACTAGTTATGCGGCCCTCCGTGGTCTGCATCAACTTCTTAGAGGGACAAGTGGCGTTCAGCCACACGAGATGGAGCAATAACAGGTCTGTGATGCCCTTAGATGTCCGGGGCTGCACGCGCGCCACAATGGTTGGCTCAGCATGTGCCTACCCTTCGCCGAGAGGCGCGGGTAATCCGCTGAAACCCAATCGTGATTGGGACTGGGGATTGCAATTATTCCCCATGAACGAGGAATTCCCAGTAAGCGTGAGTCACAAGCTCGCGTTGATTAAGTCCCTGCCCTTTGTACACACCGCCCGTCGCTACTACCGATCGGATGGTTTAGTGAGGTCCTCGGATCGGCCGCACCGGGACCCCTCGTGGGCCTTGGTGTAGTGCTGAGAAGTCGATCAAACTTGATCATCTAGAGTAAGTAAACGTAGTGGGGTTTTGGGATTTTGATGAACTAAATAAATTGCCATTGTACGCAATAGTGGGGCAATGGGATTGTAACCCGAATTTGGATCCCAATTGCCGTTTAACTAAATTGCCGAATGGACACCTTTGTGATTTCCTTACTGACCACACTGGTAAGTCAATAGGGGCTTCGTGGACGCCTGTAGGGGCGCCCTCGCGCTGTCCGTGGACCACGCCCGATACCGGCCACTGATCCGAAGTCAGTTTTAAGTCGTGGCACGTGGCATAATGGGCAAGCTGGCAAGGGATCCCACTTCCAATTTATTCAATGTGTTGGCATGCTATTCAAATAGATTGCAAGTGGGAGGTTTCAACACACCTCCCCCAAACCCCACCCACATCCCATTTCTAGTTTATACCATGTGTTTGCTTGGTATTGAAATAGATTGCAATTGGGATGTTGGCCACCACCCACCCCAGGTGGGCGTGTACAAGTTCAGGAATTAAAGGTAGGGGCACAGGAAGAGAACCGAAGGTCGTAGGGGTCCGAAACTTGGTGGGGGGGTAGTGTGGGACCCCCTAAACAACATATTGAAGCCCCGCCCCCAAAAGTGGGCGTGGCCGGAAGTAGATGTTCCCATGGTCCGATTGGCTCGAGACTTGATAGGGGAGTAGTGTGGGACCCCCTAAACAACATATTGAAGCCCCGCCCCCAAAAGTGGGCGTGGCCGGAAGTAGGTGTTCCCATAGGCCGATCGGCTTGAGACTTGGTAGGGGAGTAGTGTGGGACCCCTAAAACAACATATTTAAGCCCCGCCCCAAAAAGTGGGCGTGGCCGGAAGTTGTAGTTCCCATGGGCCAATCGGCTCGAAACTTTGCAGGGTAGTTCTGTTAGGGACCACAAACAACATATTAAAAGCTCGTGTCCGTAGGTGGTCGGGAAGTCGAAAAACGAACCAGGAAGTGGAACAGGAAGTGACTTTCCCGAGGTTGTAGGGTCATGAAATTTCATAGGGGATGTCTGAGAGGGCTCCGGCACAACATACTGTAAGCCCGAGTCCGAACGCCAAGCGGAATTTTCACACCGCCCAACCAAATCCTTACTAACCCTTTCGCATCCCAATTCCAATTTATCTCACATAGTGCTCATAGATGGTTCGTGGACACAAATCCTATTCACCTAGTCCATTGAAAATAATTTTCAGGAATATTTTTTTCTGATTTTTTTATAAGGCTCTGGAAGGGCCTAGACATGCGGTTTTCGGATATGTGGTCGAGGGCCCCGGGACGAACCAGCATTCGACGCCCCGACTTCGAAGCTCCTCCCTAAACCCTGATTGGCCGCATCCCAATTCCAATTTATCTCACATAGTGCTCATAGATGGTTCGTGGACACAAATCCTATTCACCTAGTCCATTGAAAATAATTTTCAGGAATATTTTTTTCTGATTTTTTTACAAGGCTCTGGAAGGGCCTAGACATGCGGTTTTCGGATATGTGGTCGAGGGCCCCGGGACGAACCAGCATTCGACGCCCCGACTTCGAAGCTCCTCCCTAAACCCTGATTGGCCGCATCCCAATCCCAATCTATTTCCATTCATTTTTCGTGGACACATTGAAAAAGCAATTACCTGTTGGCATGCTTAAATAGATGGCAAGTGGGATGGTTAGACACACAATAGATTGCAATTGGGATGTTGGCCACCACCCACCCCAGGTGGGCGTGTACAAAGTTCAGAATTAGAGTTAAGAGCACAGGAAGAGAACCGAATATCGTAGGGGCCCGAAACTTGATAGGGGGGTAGTGTGGGACCCCTAAAACAACATATTGAAGCCCCGCCCCCAAAAAGTGGGCGTGGCCGGAAGTAGGTGTTCCCATAGGCCGATCGGCTTGAGACTTCATAGGGGAGTAGTGTGGGGCCCCTAAAACAACATATTTAAGCCCCGCCCCCAAAAGTGGGCGTGGCCGGAAGTAGGTGTTCCCATGGGCCAATCGGCTCGAAACTTTGCAGGGGAGTTATGTTAGGGACCCCAAACAACATACTAAAAGCTCGTGTCCGTAAGTGGGCGGGAAGTCAAAAAACGAACCAGGAAGTGGAACAGGAAGTGACTTTCCCGAGGTCGGAGGGTCATGAAATTTCATAAGGGATGTCTGAGAGGGCTTTGGAACAACATACTGTAAGCACGGAGCCCTAGGTCATACCGTTTGGGCGTGGCTAAGTTTTAAAGGTGTTTTTTTTCTAACACAGAACAGTCACAAGCATACATTTGGGGCCGCTGAAGGGCCAAAATTTGACGTAAAGGTCCCAAAATCGGTCGGGGTCATGTATGTTATGGCCTAAAAGAGGATCCCAAGGCCCAAGTCCGTAGCTCAAAGCGTTGGCGTATGGCAACAAAAAAGATAATGCACTGTAGGGAGAGGCCTAAAGTTTAAACGCAAATTTTCATACATTTGGGGCCGCTGAGGGGCCAAAATTTGACGTAGGGGTCCCAAAATCGGTCGAGGTCATGTATGTTATGGCCTAAAAGAGGATCCCAAGGCCCAAGTCCGTAGCTCGAAGCGTTGGCGTATGGCAGCAAAAAAGATATTGCACTGTAGGGAGAGGCCTAAAGTTTAAACGCATATTTTCATACATTTGGGGCCGCTGAGGGGCCAAAATTTAACCTAGGGGTCCCAAAATCGGTCGAGGTCATGTATGTTATGGCCTAAAAGAGGATCCCAAGGCCCAAGTCCGTAGCTCGAAGCGTTGGCGTATGGCAGCAAAAAAGATATTGCACTGTAGGGAGAGGCCTAAAGTTTAAACGCATATTTTCATACATTTGGGGCCGCTGAGGGGCCAAAATTTAACCTAGGGGTCCCAAAATCGGTCGAGGTCATGTATGTTATGGCCTAAAAGAGGATCCCAAGGCCCAAGTCCATAGCTCGAAGCGTTGGCGTATGGCAGCAAAAAAGATATTGCACTGTAGGGAGAGGCCTAAAGTTTAAACGCATATTTTCATACATTTGGGGCCGCTGAGGGGCCAAAATTTGACGTAGGGGTCCCAAAATCGGTCGAGGTCGTCTCTGTGATGGCCCGATGGAGGATCCCGAGTTGCAAGTCCGTAGCTCAAAGCGTTGGCGTATGGCAGCCTAAAAGATAATGCGCTGTAGTCGTAGGCCAAAGGTCAAACAGAAATGTACATACATTTGGGGCCGCTGAGGGCCCAAAATTTAACCTAGGGGTCCCAAAATCGGTCGAGGTCGTCTCTGTGATGGCCCGATGCAGGATCCTGAGATACAGGTCTGTAGCTCGAAGTGTTGGCGTTTGGCAGCAGTCAACGTGTTGCTGTGTAGGCCTTTTTTAATAGGAGCAACACACACACTTGTGGCCCCTGAGAGTCTAAACCTGCACGTATCCACACGTGCCTGCAGAGTGTTATTAGACCCAACAAATTGATAAAGATAGTGCATGCACAGACTCAAAGGTCATATGGTTTGGGTGTGGCTATCATTTGAATTTGCACTTTTAGGCAGAATCTCCTCTAACACTTAAAGCACAAGACCATGTGTGCGGGGCCCCTGAAGGACCAAACCTGCACGTATCCACACGTGCCTGCAGAGTGTTATTAGACCCAACAAATTGATAAAGATAGTGCATGCACAGACTCATAGGTCATATGGTTTGGGTGTGGCTATCATTTGAATTTGCACTTTTAGGCAGAATCTCCTCTAACACTTAAAGCACAAGACCATGTGTGCGGGGCCCCTGAAGGACCAAACCTGCACGTATCCACACGTGCCTGCAGAGTGTTATTAGACCCAACAAATTGATAAAGATAGTGCATGCACAGACTCATAGGTCATATGGTTTGGGTGTGGCTATCATTTGAATTTGCACTTTTAGGCAGAATCTCCTCTAACACTTAAAGCACAAGACCATGTGTGCGGGGCCCCTGAAGGACCAAACCTGCACGTATCCACACGTGCTTCCAGAGTGTTAATATACCCCACCCACTGAGGAAGATACTCCGAGCACAGACCCTTAGGTCATACGGATTGGGCGTGGCTAACTTTTGAAAGTGATTTTTTTCTAACACAGAGAGGTCACGAGCATACATTTGGGGATGCTGAGGGGCCAAAATTTGACGTAGAGGTCCCAAAATCGGTCGAGGTCGTCTCTGTGATGGCCCGATGGACCATCCCAAGTTGCAAGTCCGTAGCTCGAAGCGTTGGCGTATGGCAGCCATTAATCTATGGCGCTGTAGTCGTAGGCCTTAAGGTCAAATACAAATTTTCATACATTTGGGGCCCCTGAGGGGCCAAAATTTGACGTAGAGGTCCCAAAATCGGTCGAGGTCATCTGTGTGATGGCCCGATGGATCATCCCAAGTTGCAAGTCCGTAGCTCGAAGCGTTGGCGTATGGCAGCCATTAATCTATTGCGCTGTAGTCGTAGGCCTTAAGGTCAAACCCAAATTTTCATACATTTGGGGCCCCTGAGGGGCCAAAATTTGACGTAGAGGTCCCAAAATCGGTC
Source organism: Brachyhypopomus gauderio (assembly GCF_052324685.1). NCBI lineage: Eukaryota > Metazoa > Chordata > Actinopteri > Gymnotiformes > Hypopomidae > Brachyhypopomus > Brachyhypopomus gauderio. The sequence goes on from NW_027507145.1 coordinate 38,879, forward strand.
GAGGTCGTCTCTGTGATGGCCCGATGGACCATCCCAAGTTGCAAGTCCGTAGCTCGAAGCGTTGGCGTATGGCAGCCATTAATCTATTGCGCTGTAGTCGTAGGCCTTAAGGTCAAACCCAAATTTTCATACATTTGGGGCCCCTGAGGGGCCAAAATTTGACGTAGAGGTCCCAAAATCGGTCGAGGTCGTCTCTGTGATGGCCCGATGGACCATCCCAAGTTGCAAGTCCGTAGCTCGAAGCGTTGGCGTATGGCAGCCATTAATCTATTGCGCTGTAGTCGTAGGCCTTAAGGTCAAACCCAAATTTTCATACATTTGGGGCCCCTGAGGGGCCAAAATTTGACGTAGAGGTCCCAAAATCGGTCGACGTCGTCTCTGTGATGGCCCGATGGACCATCCCAAGTTGCAAGTCCGTAGCTCGAAGCGTTGGCGTATGGCAGCCATTAATCTATTGCGCTGTAGTCGTAGGCCTTAAGGTCAAACCCAAATTTTCATACATTTGGGGCCCCTGAGGGCCCAAAATTTGACGTAGAGGTCCCAAAATCGGTCGAGGTCGTCTCTGTGATGGCCCGATGGACCATCCCAAGTTGCAAGTCCGTAGCTTGAAGCGTTGGCGTATGGCAGCCATTAATCTATTGCGCTGTAGTCGTAGGCCTTAAGGTCAAACCCAAATTTTCATACATTTGGGGCCCCTGAGGGGCCAAAATTTGACGTAGAGGTCCCAAAATCGGTCGAGGTCGTCTCTGTGATGGCCCGATGGACCATCCCAAGTTGCAAGTCCGTAGCTCGAAGCGTTGGCGTATGGCAGCCATTAATCTATTGCGCTGTAGTCGTAGGCCTTAAGGTCAAACCCAAATTTTCATACATTTGGGGCCCCTGAGGGGCCAAAATTTGACGTAGAGGTCCCAAAATCGGTCGAGGTCGTCTCTGTGATGGCCCGATGGACCATCCCAAGTTGCAAGTCCGTAGCTCGAAGCGTTGGCGTATGGCAGCCATTAATCTATTGCGCTGTAGTCGTAGGCCTTAAGGTCAAACCCAAATTTTCATACATTTGGGGCCCCTGAGGGGCCAAAATTTGACGTAGAGGTCCCAAAATCGGTCGACGTCGTCTCTGTGATGGCCCGATGGACCATCCCAAGTTGCAAGTCCGTAGCTCGAAGCGTTGGCGTATGGCAGCCATTAATCTATTGCGCTGTAGTCGTAGGCCTTAAGGTCAAACCCAAATTTTCATACATTTGGGGCCCCTGAGGGCCCAAAATTTGACGTAGAGGTCCCAAAATCGGTCGAGGTCGTCTCTGTGATGGCCCGATGGACCATCCCAAGTTGCAAGTCCGTAGCTCGAAGCGTTGGCGTATGGCAGCCATTAATCTATTGCGCTGTAGTCGTAGGCCTTAAGGTCAAACCCAAATTTTCATACATTTGGGGCCCCTGAGGGGCCAAAATTTGACGTAGAGGTCCCAAAATCGGTCGAGGTCGTCTCTGTGATGGCCCGATGGACCATCCCAAGTTGCAAGTCCGTAGCTCGAAGCGTTGGCGTATGGCAGCCATTAATCTATTGCGCTGTAGTCGTAGGCCTTAAGGACCCCATTCAAATAGATTGGAATTGGACGATTTGTACTTACCGATCCCAATTCCAATCTATTTGAATGGGACCCCATTCAAATAGATTGGAATTGGACGATTTGTACTTACCGATCCCAATTCCAATCTATTTGAATGGCATCCCAATTCCAATTTATTTCCACGTGTCAAATAGATTGGAATTGGGATGCTGTTTTTTCAGCCAAATTATGACTTTGTGCAAACTTCACCATATGCACACAGTGAGTCAGGGGGACTCATACATGTGTGTGTGAGTGTGTGTGAGTGTGTGTGTGTGTGAGTGAGTGTGTATGTGTGTGTATGAGTGAGTGTGTATGAGTGTGTGTATGAGTGTGTGTGTGAGTGAGTGTGTATATGTGTGTGTATGAGTGTGTGTGTGTGTGTGTTTGTGTGTGTGTGTGAGTGTGTATGAGTGTGTGTGAGTGAGTGTGTATGTGTGTGTGTATTGGAAAAGGGATGGTAATCATGACTCATCCCAATTCCAATCTATTAGACACAGGGAAATAGATTGGAAGTGGGACATCATTCAAATAGATTGGAAGTGGGACGTTGTGTACTTACCGATCCCAATTCCAATCTATTTGAATGGGACCCCATTCAAATAGATTGGAATTGGACGATTTGTACTTACCGATCCCAATTCCAATCTATTTGAATGGCATCCCAATTCCAATTTATTTGACTGATGGAAATAAATTGGAATTGGGATCCCATTCAAATAGATTGGAAGTGGGATCGGTAAGTACAAATTGTCCAATTCCAATTTATTTGAATGGCATCCCAATTCCAATTTATTTGACTGATGGAAATAAATTGGAATTGGGATCCCATTCAAATAAATTGGAATTGGGATTGGTAAGTACAAAAGATCCCAATCCCAATTTATTTGAATGGCATCCCAATTCCAATTTATTTCCATCAGTCAAATAAATTGGAATTGGGATGCAGTTTTTTTTCAGCCAAATTATGACTTTGTGCAAACTTCAACACATTCACACAGTGAGTCAGTGGGACTCAGACATGTGTGTGTGTGTGTATGAGTGTGTGTATGTGTGTGTGTGTGTGTGTGTGTGTGTGTGTATATGTTTGTGTGTATGAGTGTGTGTGTGAGTGAGTGTGTATATGTGTGTGTATGAGTCTGTGTGTGAGTGAGTGTGTATGAGTCTGTGTGTGTGTGAGTGTGTGTATGTGTGTGTGCATGAGTGTGTGTGTTTGTGTGTGAGTGAGTGTGTATGAGTGTGTGAGTGAGTGTATTGGAAAAGGGATGGTAATCATGAATCATCCCAATTCCAATCTATTTGACACATGGAAATAAATTGGAATTGGGATCCCATTCAAATAGATTGCAATTGGGATTGGTAAGTACAAATCGTCCAATTCCAATTTATTTGAATGGCATCCCAATTCCAATTTATTTCCACCTGTCAAATAAATTGGAATTGGGATGCAGTAAAATGAGGTTATAAGTTATTTTAAAAAACACTTATTTTAAGCTTAGAAAACCATTTATCCATACTCCCCATGTCTGTCTGATGCAAACTGAGTGGTCAGAGTTTTGAAATTCCACTGTCCAATACCCCACTATTTTGATGACTTGAATAAATTGGAAGTGGGATCGCCAGATCTCAGCCTTAGAATGACATAGCTTGAAAATTTCAACGCTCAGCACTAAGTTTAGGTGTGCCTGACTCACTGTGTGAGTTTGGAGAAGATTGCAGAAAGTCAAAATTTTGGCTCAAAAAAACTCTAAGGGGTTAGTGTGTGAGTTTTTTGAGCCAAAATTTTGACTTTCTGCAAACTTCACCAAACTCACACAGTGAGTTAGAAGGACTCAAACTTAGAGAGGAGTGGTAAAAGAATTGTGCTATCATGTTCCAAAGCTGAGATCTGGAGATCCCAATTCCAATTTATTCAAGTCATCAAAATAGTGGGGTTTTGGACACCACAGTCTGACAACTCTGAACACCCAACTTGCATAAACCAGACATGGGGAGCATAGATAAATGATTTTTGAAGTGTTTTAGTGATAAGAAAAAAAAAACTTAGAAATCAATGTATTTGAATGGCATCCCAATTCCAATTTATTTGACTGATGGAAATAAATTGGAATTGGGATCCCATTGAAATAGATTGGAATTGGGATCGGTAAGTACAAATCGTCCAATTCCAATTTATTTGAATGGGGTCCCATTGAAATAGATTGGAATTGGGATCGGTAAGTACAAATCGTCCAATTCCAATTTATTTGAATGGGGTCCCATTGAAATAGATTGGAATTGGGATCGGTAAGTACAAATTGTCCAATTCCAATTTATTTGAATGGCATCCCAATTCCAATTTATTTAAGTGATGGAAATAAATTGGAATTGGGATCCCATTGAAATAGATTGGAATTGGGATCGGTAAGTACAAATTGTCCAATTCCAATTTATTTGAATGGCATCCCAATTCCAATTTATTTAAGTGATGGAAATAAATTGGAATTGGGATCCCATTGAAATAGATTGGAATTGGGATCGGTAAGTACAAATTGTCCAATTCCAATTTATTTGAATGGGGTCCCATTGAAATAGATTGGAATTGGGATCGGTAAGTACAAATTGTCCAATTCCAATTTATTTGAATGGGGTCCCATTGAAATAGATTGGAATTGGGATTGGTAAGTACAAATCGTCCAATTCCAATTTATTTGAATGGGGTCCCATTGAAATAGATTGGAATTGGGATCGGTAAGTACAAATTGTCCAATTCCAATTTATTTGAATGGGGTCCCATTGAAATAGATTGGAATTGGGATTGGTAAGTACAAATCGTCCAATTCCAATTTATTTGAATGGGGTCCCATTGAAATAGATTGGAATTGGGATCGGTAAGTACAAATTGTCCAATTCCAATTTATTTGAATGGCATCCCAATTCCAATTTATTTAAGTGATGGAAATAAATTGGAATTGGGATCCCATTGAAATAGATTGGAATTGGGATCGGTAAGTACAAATTGTCCAATTCCAATTTATTTGAATGGCATCCCAATTCCAATTTATTTAAGTGATGGAAATAAATTGGAATTGGGATCCCATTGAAATAGATTGGAATTGGGATCGGTAAGTACAAATTGTCCAATTCCAATTTATTTGAATGGGGTCCCATTGAAATAGATTGGAATTGGGATCGGTAAGTACAAATTGTCCAATTCCAATTTATTTGAATGGGGTTTCATTGAAATAGATTGGAATTGGGATTGGTAAGTACAAATTGTCCAATTCCAATTTATTTGAATGGCATCCCAATTCCAATTTATTTAACTGATGGAAATAAATTGGAATTGGGATGCAGTAAAATGAGGTTATAAGTTATTTTACAAAACACTTATTTTAAGCTTAGAAAACCATTTATCCATACTCCCCATGTCTGTCTGATGCAAACTGAGTGGTCAGAGTTTTGAAATTCCACTGTCCAATACCCCACTATTTTGATGACTTGAATAAATTGGAAGTGGGATCTCTATATCTCAGCTTCAGAATGACATAGCTTGAAAATTTCAATGCTCAGCACTAAGTTTAGGTGTGCCTGACTCACTGTGTGAGTTTGGAGAAGATTGCAGAAAGTCAAAATTTTGGCTCAAAAAAACTCTAAGGGGTTAGTGTGTGTTTTTTTGAGGCAAAATTTTGACTTTCTTCAAACTTCACCAAACTCACACAGTGAGTTAGGAGGACTCAAACTTAGAGAGGAGTGGTAAAAGAATCGTGCTATCATGTTCCAAAGCTGAGATCTGGAGATCCCACTTCCAATTTATTCAAGTCATCAAAATAGTGGGGTTTTGGACACCACAGTCTGACAACTCTGAACACCCAACTTGCATAAACCAGACATGGGGAGCATGGATAAATGATTTTTGAAGTGTTTTAGTGATAAGAAAAAAAACTTAGAAATCAATGTATTTGAATGGCATCCCAATTCCAATTTATTTGACTGATGGAAATAAATTGGAATTGGGATCCCATTCAAATAGATTGGAATTGGGATCGGTAAGTACAAATCGTCCAATTCCAATCTATTTGAATGGGGTCCCATTGAAATAGATTGGAATTGGGATCGGTAAGTACAAATCGTCCAATTCCAATTTATTTGAATGGGGTCCCATTGAAATAGATTGGAATTGGGATCGGTAAGTACAAATTGTCCAATTCCAATTTATTTGAATGGGGTCTCATTGAAATAGATTGGAATTGGGATCGGTAAGTACAAATCGTCCAATTCCAATTTATTTGAATGGGGTCCCATTCAAATAGATTGGAATTGGGATCGGTAAGTACAAATCGTCCAATTCCAATTTATTAGAATGGCATCCCAATTCCAATTTATTTCCATCAGTCAAATAAATTGGAATTGGGATGCAGTTTTTTTTCAGCCAAATTATGACTTTGTGCAAACTTCAACACATTCACACAGTGAGTCAGTGGGACTCAGACATGTGTGTGTGTGTGTGTGTGTATGAGTGTGTGTATGTGTGTGTGT
>NW_027507145.1:47500-55000 GCF_052324685.1 Brachyhypopomus gauderio
TATTTTGATGACTTGAATAAATTGGAAGTGGGATCTCTATATCTCAGCTTCAGAATGACATAGCTTGAAAATTTCAATGCTCAGCACTAAGTTTAGGTGTGCCTGACTCACTGTGTGAGTTTGGAGAAGATTGCAGAAAGTCAAAATTTTGGCTCAAAAAAACTCTAAGGGGTTAGTGTGTGTTTTTTTGAGGCAAAATTTTGACTTTCTGCAAACTTCACCAAACTCACACAGTGAGTTAGGAGGACTCAAACTTAGAGAGGAGTGGTAAAACAGTCGTGCTATCATATTCCAAAGCTGAGATCTGGAGATCCCACTTCCAATTTATTCAAGTCATCAAAATAGTGGGGTTTTGGACACCACAGTCTGACAACTCTGAACACCCAGCTTGCATAAACCAGACATGGGGAGCATGGATAAATGGTTTTTGAAGTGTTTTAGTGATAAGAAAAAAAAACTTAGAAATCAATGTATTTGAATGGCATCCCAATTCCAATTTATTTGACTGATGGAAATAAATTGGAATTGGGATCCCATTCAAATAGATTGGAATTGGGATCGGTAAGTACAAATTGTCCAATTCCAATCTATTTGAATGGGGTCCCATTGAAATAGATTGGAATTGGGATCGGTAAGTACAAATCGTCCAATTCCAATTTATTTGAATGGGGTCCCATTGAAATAGATTGGAATTGGGATCGGTAAGTACAAATTGTCCAATTCCAATTTATTTGAATGGGGTCCCATTGAAATAAATTGGAATTGGGATTGGTAAGTACAAATTGTCCAATTCCAATTTATTTGAATGGGGTCCCATTGAAATAGATTGGAATTTGGATCGGTAAGTACAAATTGTCCAATTCCAATTTATTTGAATGGCATCCCAATTCCAATTTATTTAAGTGATGGAAATAAATTGGAATTGGGATCCCATTGAAATAGATTGGAATTGGGATCGGTAAGTACAAATTGTCCAATTCCAATTTATTTGAATGGGGTCCCATTGAAATAGATTGGAATTGGGATCGGTAAGTACAAATTGTCCAATTCCAATTTATTTGAATGGGGTCCCATTGAAATAGATTGGAATTGGGATCGGTAAGTACAAATTGTCCAATTCCAATTTATTTGAATGGGGTCCCATTGAAATAGATTGGAATTGGGATCGGTAAGTACAAATTGTCCAATTCCAATTTATTTGAATGGGGTCCCATTGAAATAGATTGGAATTGGGATCGGTAAGTACAAATTGTCCAATTCCAATTTATTTGAATGGGGTCCCATTGAAATAGATTGGAATTGGGATCGGTAAGTACAAATCGTCCAATTCCAATTTATTTGAATGGCATCCCAATTCCAATTTATTTAAGTGATGGAAATAAATTGGAATTGGGATCCCATTGAAATAGATTGGAATTGGGATCGGTAAGTACAAATTGTCCAATTCCAATTTATTTGAATGGCATCCCAATTCCAATTTATTTAAGTGATGGAAATAAATTGGAATTGGGATCCCATTGAAATAGATTGGAATTGGGATCGGTAAGTACAAATTGTCCAATTCCAATTTATTTGAATGGGGTCCCATTGAAATAGATTGGAATTGGGATCGGTAAGTACAAATTGTCCAATTCCAATTTATTTGAATGGGGTTTCATTGAAATAGATTGGAATTGGGATTGGTAAGTACAAATTGTCCAATTCCAATTTATTTGAATGGCATCCCAATTCCAATTTATTTAACTGATGGAAATAAATTGGAATTGGGATGCAGTAAAATGAGGTTATAAGTTATTTTACAAAACACTTATTTTAAGCTTAGAAAACCATTTATCCATACTCCCCATGTCTGTCTGATGCAAACTGAGTGGTCAGAGTTTTGAAATTCCACTGTCCAATACCCCACTATTTTGATGACTTGAATAAATTGGAAGTGGGATCTCTATATCTCAGCTTCAGAATGACATAGCTTGAAAATTTCAATGCTCAGCACTAAGTTTAGGTGTGCCTGACTCACTGTGTGAGTTTGGAGAAGATTGCAGAAAGTCAAAATTTTGGCTCAAAAAAACTCTAAGGGGTTAGTGTGTGTTTTTTTGAGGCAAAATTTTGACTTTCTGCAAACTTCACCAAACTCACACAGTGAGTTAGGAGGACTCAAACTTAGAGAGGAGTGGTAAAACAGTCGTGCTATCATATTCCAAAGCTGAGATCTGGAGATCCCACTTCCAATTTATTCAAGTCATCAAAATAGTGGGGTTTTGGACACCACAGTCTGACAACTCTGAACACCCAGCTTGCATAAACCAGACATGGGGAGCATGGATAAATGGTTTTTGAAGTGTTTTAGTGATAAGAAAAAAAAACTTAGAAATCAATGTATTTGAATGGCATCCCAATTCCAATTTATTTGACTGATGGAAATAAATTGGAATTGGGATCCCATTCAAATAGATTGGAATTGGGATCGGTAAGTACAAATTGTCCAATTCCAATCTATTTGAATGGGGTCCCATTGAAATAGATTGGAATTGGGATCGGTAAGTACAAATCGTCCAATTCCAATTTATTTGAATGGGGTCCCATTGAAATAGATTGGAATTGGGATCGGTAAGTACAAATTGTCCAATTCCAATTTATTTGAATGGGGTCCCATTGAAATAAATTGGAATTGGGATCGGTAAGTACAAATTGTCCAATTCCAATTTATTTGAATGGGGTCCCATTGAAATAGATTGGAATTTGGATCGGTAAGTACAAATTGTCCAATTCCAATTTATTTGAATGGCATCCCAATTCCAATTTATTTAAGTGATGGAAATAAATTGGAATTGGGATCCCATTGAAATAGATTGGAATTGGGATCGGTAAGTACAAATTGTCCAATTCCAATTTATTTGAATGGGGTCCCATTGAAATAGATTGGAATTGGGATCGGTAAGTACAAATTGTCCAATTCCAATTTATTTGAATGGGGTCCCATTGAAATAGATTGGAATTGGGATCGGTAAGTACAAATTGTCCAATTCCAATTTATTTGAATGGGGTCCCATTGAAATAGATTGGAATTGGGATCGGTAAGTACAAATTGTCCAATTCCAATTTATTTGAATGGGGTCCCATTGAAATAGATTGGAATTGGGATCGGTAAGTACAAATTGTCCAATTCCAATTTATTTGAATGGGGTCCCATTGAAATAGATTGGAATTGGGATCGGTAAGTACAAATTGTCCAATTCCAATTTATTTGAATGGGGTCCCATTGAAATAGATTGGAATTGGGATCGGTAAGTACAAATCGTCCAATTCCAATTTATTTGAATGGCATCCCAATTCCAATTTATTTGACTGATGGAAATAAATTGGAATTGGGATCCCATTCAAATAGATTGGAATTGGGATTGGTAAGTACAAATCGTCCAATTCCAATTTATTTGAATGGCATCCCAATTCCAATTTATTTAAGTGATGGAAATAAATTGGAATTGGGATGCGATAGAGTTTGGGTTAGTGGTGTAAAAATTCCGCTTGGCTTTCAGACTCGTGCTTCCAGTATGTTGCTCCAGTGCCCCCCCAGACATCCCCCATGAAATTTCATGACCCTACGACCTCGGGAAAGTCACTTCCTGTTCCACTTCCTGGTTCGTTTTTCAACTTCCCGACCACCAACGGACACGAGCTTTTAGTATGTTGTTTGTGGTCCCAAATAGAACTCCCCTGCAAAGTTTTGAGCCGATCGGCCCATGGGAACACCTACTTCCGGTCACGCCCACTTTTAGGGGCGGGGCTTAAATATGTTGTTTTAGGGGTCCCACACTACCCCCCTATCAAGTCTCGAGCCGATCGGCCCATGGGAACACCTACTTCCGGCCACGCCCACTTTTAGGGGGCGGGGCTTCAATATGTTGTTTAGGGGGTCCCACACTACCCCCCTATCAAGTTTCGGACCCCTACGACATTCCTGAACTTGTACAAGCCCACCTGGGGTGGGTAGTGGCCAACATCCCAATTGCAATCTATTTGAATAGGCATCCCATAATAGCTGAAATAGATTGGAAGTGGGATAGGTAATCACAAAACATCCCATTTGCAATCTATTTGAATAGGCATCCCATAATAGCTGAAATAGATTGGAAGTGGGATATGTAATCACAAAACATCCCAATAGCAATCTATTTGAATAGGCATCCCATAATAGCTGAAATAGATTGGAAGTGGGATAGGTAATCACAAAACATCCCAATTGCAATCTATTTGAATAGGCATCCCATAATAGCTGAAATAGATTGGAAGTGGGATAGGTAATCACAAAACATCCCAATTGCAATCTATTTGAATAGGCATCCCATAATAGCTGAAATAGATTGGAAGTGGGATAGGTAATCACAAAACATCCCAATTGCAATCTATTTGAATAGGCATCCCATAATAGCTGAAATAGATTGGAAGTGGGATAGGTAATCACAAAACATCCCAATTGCAATCTATTTGAATAGGCATCCCATAATAGCTGAAATAGATTGGAAGTGGGATAGGTAATCACAAAACATCCCAATAGCAATCTATTTGAATAGGCATCCCATAATAGTGGAAATAGATTGGAAGTGGGATAGGTAATCACAAAACATCCCAATTGCAATCTATTTGAATAGGCATCCCATAATAGCTGAAATAGATTGGAAGTGGGATAGGTAATCACAAAACATCCCAATTGCAATCTATTTGAATAGGCATCCCATAATAGCTGAAATAGATTGGAAGTGGGATAGGTAATCACAAAACATCCCAATTGCAATCTATTTGAATAGGCATCCCATAATAGCTGAAATAGATTGGAAGTGGGATAGGTAATCACAAAACATCCCAATTGCAATCTATTTGAATAGGCATCCCATAATAATGGAAATAAATTGGAAGTGGGATAGGTAATCACAAAACATCCCAATTGCAATCTATTTGAATAGGCATCCCATAATAATGGAAATAAATTGGAAGTGGGATAGGTAATCACAAAACATCCCAATTGCAATCTATTTGAATAGGCATCCCATAATAGCTGAAATAGATTGGAAGTGGGATAGGTAATCACAAAACATCCCAATTGCAATCTATTTGAATAGGCATCCCATAATAGCTGAAATAGATTGGAAGTGGGATAGGTAATCACAAAACATCCCAATTGCAATCTATTTGAATAGGCATCCCATAATAATGGAAATAAATTGGAAGTGGGATAGGTAATCACAAAACATCCCAATTGCAATCTATTTGAATAGGCATCCCATAATAGCTGAAATAGATTGGAAGTGGGATAGGTAATCACAAAACATCCCAATTGCAATCTATTTGAATAGGCATCCCATAATAGCTGAAATAGATTGGAAGTGGGATAGGTAATCACAAAACATCCCAATTGCAATCTATTTGAATAGGCATCCCATAATAGCTGAAATAGATTGGAAGTGGGATAGGTAATCACAAAACATCCCATTTGCAATCTATTTGATTAGGCATCCCATAATAATCGGAAAAATAAATTGGAAGTGGGACGTTTTTTACTTACCTATCCCACTTCCAATTTATTTGGATGTGCTCCACACTGTGGCCGAACTGCGTATCGCTCGAAAAACGCCCGTTTTTCAATAATTTATTGCCGGCCTCATGGGGGCGCTAGAGGCGGGGGGACAACTCCCCTCGTCTTTGGGGGTCCCCCCCTCGAGGCCTGACCCGTCCACCGACCCGGCAAAAATCTGGGGGCTTCGGCGCGCAGCCCCCCTTTGGGGCCGTCAATTGGCCACTTAATAGATTGGGATTGGGATGTTGCTGCGCTAACTAGAGGAAGTAAAAGTCGTAACAAGGTTTCCGTAGGTGAACCTGCGGAAGGATCATTAACGGGTAGCGCCGCCCGGCGCGCCTCCTCCCAGCCTCTGTGCGTCTCCTCGGGCCTCTGGGGAAAGGGTTGTGCGCTTCGGTACCGGACTGGAGATCATCATATGTTTAACGCCTGAACAGCGATGGCGCAAGCTGGTCTGTTCTCTCCAAACAGCCCCCCATCTCGAGCGCACCTCCTCGGTACTCTCTGGCTCGTGCGAAGCGCTAAAAAACACGGTTACGGCCGGTTTCCACACGCACAATGGCGTGAGTCTGGGCCGCGAGGCCCTCTCTCTCTGTCGGCGTGCGTGGGGTTTTCCACATTCGGTGACCTCAGGCTCACGGCACCACCACGCACCCTACGTCTGTTGCTATAAATCGGGACTGTGCCCGTAAAGGACCAGACTCGCGTTGGGAGGTTCGCAGGAGGCTCACGCCACCTTTGTCTTCCTGGGCTCAGACGTCGTCAAAGCGGTTGCGCGTGTGTGGCCGTTGCCTTCCATTTTTCGTCGGGTGACGGGTACCTACTAGTCTTCGAACCAACCCCATACAGCGCTACGAGTGCTCTCCCTTACCGGAGGCATGGCGGGCGGTGATGGGGAGGGCCACGTGTGGACTCTAGCTCATCAACCCCGCCTCAGGCAGCGCTACGAGTGCTCTCCTGTACTGGAGACATGGCGGACGCTGACTGGGTGGTCCCCCTGGTGGCTTTAGTCTTCACACCCTCCACACCCCGGTGCTACGCGTGCTCCTCTCCGCAGGGAGGGGTGGACATGGCGGGCGGCGGGTGAGGAGAGGGGTTCACTGTGTGCTGTAGCTCCCAAGCTCACCTCGGGCAGCGCTACGAGTGCTCCTCCCTTCCTGGGAGCATGGCGGGCGGTGACGAGGTAGGCCTCTGGGTCCTTCAGTATTCACACACCCCTTTCCAACACCCCGTTGCTACGCGTGCTCACCCAGTCCTCCGAGACGGACAGGGCGGGTGCCGAGTGTGGAGGGGGCCCGCAGAGGGCTGCGGGTTTAAAGACCCCGTGCTCGGGTGCCTGTCCCTCGGGTCAGGCACTACGGCGGGGCGCCCGTCACTTGAAAAATGGTAAAAACCATTTATCATGTTTGGTGCCTCTCACGAAAAAACCAAGAGTACAACTCTTAGCGGTGGATCACTCGGCTCGTGCGTCGATGAAGAACGCAGCCAGCTGCGAGAACTAATGTGAATTGCAGGACACATTGATCATCGACACTTCGAACGCACATTGCGGCCCTGGGTTCATCCCAGGGCTACGCCTGTCTGAGGGTCGCTATTCCCATCATTCGGACTGTGCCTGTAATGGGCAAGACCGCGGTTGGAGGTTCGAAGGTGGCCCTGGTCACCTCCGTCTTCCTAAATTCAGACGCGTCCCGGTCCTCTAGCTCCCCGGCTAGAGAGAGGGGTCACACGCTCCGTGTTAGGTTTCGCTGTGGAGCTCGTCTCCCCGTAGGCTGCGGCCTCCCTGCCTCTCGATCACCCCGATCCTGGTCCTCCAGGGGCCCCGCAATACTCCTACGGCCGAGGAAGAAGCGCGCACGCGGCTGCCGGTGGGCAACCATGCAGGCTGCCCGCGTGCGTGTCTCCCCCTTCCTCACCAGGCCGGCAGG
>NW_027507145.1:62500-75000 GCF_052324685.1 Brachyhypopomus gauderio
ATGCCTCCTCTGGATGTCAAAAATAATTTTCATTTAAATGACAAAGTCCCACTTTTAATCAACCAGGCCTATAAGCCTGCTTTGTGTGGCCGGGCAAAGGATCAGATAGCTTGGGGACAGATTTAAACAGAAAAGGCAGTTTGTGGAGCTCAGTAATAATTTTGAATGGGGAAAAAAAGGGAAAACGGTGGAGTAATGCTGCCATCTTTTGGGTAAAAAATGTCGGTGCGCCTATAATTTAAAAGTGGGTTTTCTGGATGTTTTAAAAGACCCAGGGCTATCACTCTAGTGTGTGTGGCGGGCTCAGAGTATGCCTAAAGTGGGGTAACTATTTTAAACATTTTACTAATTTCTGGATGTATTAAATCATCCATGTGTCTCACTCTAGTGTGTGTGGCGGGCTCAGAGTATGCCTAAAGTGGGGTAACTATTTTAAACATTTTACTAATTTCTGGATGTATTAAATCATCCATGTGTCTCATCCTAGTGTGTGTGGCGGGCTCAGAGTATGCCTAAGGTGGGGTAACTATTTTAAACATTTTACTAATTTCTGGATGTATTAAATCATCCATGTGTCTCATCCTAGTGTGTGTGGCGGGCTCAGAGTATGCCTAAGGTGGGGTAACTATTTTAAACATTTTACTAATTTCTGGATGTATTAAATCATCCATGTGTCTCATCCTAGTGTGTGTGGCGGGCTCAGAGTATGCCTAAGGTGGGGTAACTATTTTAAACATTTTACTAATTTCTGGATGTATTAAATCATCCATGTGTCTCATCCTAGTGTGTGTGGCGGGCTCAGAGTATGCCTAAGGTGGGGTAACTATTTTAAACATTTTACTAATTTCTGGATGTATTAAATCATCCATGTGTCTCATCCTAGTGTGTGTGGCGGGCTCAGAGTATGCCTAAGGTGGGGTAACTATTTTAAACATTTTACTAATTTCTGGATGTATTAAATCATCCATGTGTCTCATCCTAGTGTGTGTGGCGGGCTCAGAGTATGCCTAAGGTGGGGTAACTATTTTAAACATTTTACTAATTTCTGGATGTATTAAATCATCCATGTGTCTCATCCTAGTGTGTGTGGCGGGCTCAGAGTATGCCTAAGGTGGGGTAACTATTTTAAACATTTTACTAATTTCTGGATGTATTAAATCATCCATGTGTCTCATCCTAGTGTGTGTGGCGGGCTCAGAGTATGCCTAAGGTGGGGTAACTATTTTAAACATTTTACTAATTTCTGGATGTATTAAATCATCCATGTGTCTCATCCTAGTGTGTGTGGCGGGCTCAGAGTATGCCTAAGGTGGGGTAACTATTTTAAACATTTTACTAATTTCTGGATGTATTAAATCATCCATGTGTCTCATCCTAGTGTGTGTGGCGGGCTCAGAGTATGCCTAAGGTGGGGTAACTATTTTAAACATTTTACTAATTTCTGGATGTATTAAATCATCCATGTGTCTCATCCTAGTGTGTGTGGCGGGCTCAGAGTATGCCTAAGGTGGGGTAACTATTTTAAACATTTTACTAATTTCTGGATGTATTAAATCATCCATGTGTCTCATCCTACTGTGTGTGGCCGGCTCTTAGTGCACATTCTTAGGCAATGTATTTAATACAGAATAAGGATTTTCTGGATGTATTAAATCATCCATGTGTCTCATCCTACTGTGTGTGGCGGGCTCAGAGTGTGCTTAAATAGGGTAACTATTTTATACATTTTACTAATTTCTGGAGGTTAAAAAAAGACCCAGCATTTTGCATTCAAATGTGCAGGGCGCACCGGCGTTTAAAGTCCAAAAGATGGCAGCATTACTCCACCGTAGTAATTATTTTCCTCCTTAAAGCTGTATACCATATGTTTCTGGAGGAATTAAATTCAGGCCTATAAGCCTACTGTGTGTGGCCGGCTCTTAGTGCACATTCTTAGGCTATGTATTTAATACAGAATAATGATTTTCTGGATGTATTAAATCATCCAGGGCTCTCATCCTACTGTGTGTGGCCGGCTCTTAGTGCACATTCTTAGGCAATGTATTTTATACAGAATGATGATTTTCTGGATGTATTAAATCATCCAGGGCTCTCATCCTACTGTGTGTGGCCGGCTCTTAGTGCACATTCTTAGGCAATGTATTTTATACAGAATGATGATTTTCTGGATGTATTAAATCATCCAGGGCTCTCAACCTACTGTGTGTGGCCGGCTCTTAGTGCACATTCTTAGGCAATGTATTTTATACAGAATGATGATTTTCTGGATGTATTAAATCATCCAGGGCTCTCAACCTACTGTGTGTGGCCGGCTCTTAGTGCACATTCTTAGGCAATGTATTTTATACAGAATGATGATTTTCTGGATGTATTAAATCATCCAGGGCTCTCAACCTACTGTGTGTGGCCGGCTCTTAGTGCACATTCTTAGGCAATGTATTTTATACAGAATGATGATTTTCTGGATGTATTAAATCATCCAGGGCTCTCAACCTACTGTGTGTGGCCGGCTCTTAGTGCACATTCTTAGGCAATGTATTTTATACAGAATGATGATTTTCTGGATGTATTAAATCATCCAGGGCTCTCAACCTACTGTGTGTGGCCGGCTCTTAGTGCACATTCTTAGGCAATGTATTTTATACAGAATGATGATTTTCTGGATGTATTAAATCATCCAGGGCTCTCAACCTACTGTGTGTGGCCGGCTCTTAGTGCACATTCTTAGGCAATGTATTTTATACAGAATGATGATTTTCTGGATGTATTAAATCATCCAGGGCTCTCAACCTACTGTGTGTGGCCGGCTCTTAGTGCACATTCTTAGGCAATGTATTTTATACAGAATGATGATTTTCTGGATGTATTAAATCATCCAGGGCTCTCAACCTACTGTGTGTGGCCGGCTCTTAGTGCACATTCTTAGGCAATGTATTTTATACAGAATAATGATTTTCTGGATGTTTTAAATCATCCAGGGCTCTCATCCCACTGTGTCTGGCGGGCTCAGAGTATGCTTAAATTGGGTAACAATTTTACACAGAGGCGAGTAACACTTTTAACCATTTATTGGTTTATCCAATGCCTGCATTCTGATTTCTCTTACCCTGAATGCATCACTCAGGGTAGGCAGAGATGCATAGAAGCGATCAGCAGTCTCCATGGTATGGCACATGCTTTTACAAACTAACATGCGGTTCTCAGGGCTGAGATGTCTGACCTGGTTGCTGACACTTGTTCTGATTAAGGTAAAGCCAATATCCCCACTCATCCCAGCGTGTCGCCAAGCTCTCTTTAAGACATCAGTAATTTTAGTCAACTGCATTCCTCGACTTTGGAAGACATATGGGCACTTTGGGTCTCCATGCTGGGTAGAGATTTGAGCCATTTCTTTTAACCAAGCTGTCTCTCCAGGCATCAGGGCTAGGTAAGCCGACCCATATTTTCGGTCTGTTTTATGACGATCGACCTGGGGAATATAAAGGTACCATATGTACCAGTGGTTGCTGGAGCAGCTCTCTGGCTATTGTGTGTGGCGGGGCATGGTGCACTTCTGTGGGCTTACCCAGATGACGGTCCGCCCCTGGTCATCCTGTTCTGCGTTGTCCAACTGATCCCTTGTTAAGTTATAAATGACAACAGGCCTATGCCCTGTGAGGATGGCGAGATACCCAGCGAGATAACCTTGAAGGAGGCTATTCGTCTCGTCCCTGGCTTCTGCTCTCATCTGGTCTGGAAGACAAAAGCAGCAGGATTAAAGACTAAGTGTCATTAAACCACTGGTTGGATGACCCAGGCCTATAATGCTACTGTGTGTGGCGGCCTAAGGTGTGCCTTGACTGGGCATGCATAGTGGGTCAGACCACTCACCTATTAGCCTGGGGACTTCCATGCGTGCTTTCTCCATGAACGTCTCAAATCCTTGGGTGGATTGGAGCTTTTCTGTAGGGGGATAAGAGAGAGTTCAGAACCGCTATGCATATAATTGCGGTGGTTCAATACAATAACGCCGTGTCAACATACTTGATTTATGGCGTTTAACAGTCTCCTGGTGGCTCTTCATATACCTCGTATGGTCCTTCTGTAATTTCCTTATTTGAAGAAGCACCTGCCTGGTCTGCTTTGACCTAAGGCCCAGTATGTTTGAGTGGAATGCACGTGCATGCTTTATGAAAGAAACCACATTAATGAGCATGATGTGAACCGTAGTGTGGCTATATTTTTGCTTGATTAGAGCAGCCGGCCACTGTCTGATTCTCTTTAGGTTGTAGATGAAATTGAGGTCATGGAAGTCTTGCTTGCGGGTGTCTCCGGTCATGTGAAGAATGAATTTGAGGGCATGAGTCTTCCTTAGGTGTCCGTTTTCGGAGTCCTTTGCTGTGGGATTAGAGCGTATGCAGAACTCCTGGAAGTCATCTAGCGCCCACTCAACCCTGGATCCTTCCAAAGCTTGTGGTGATCTCACATGCCTGCCCTTCTTATGGGGTGTGTGGTCATCGTCAGGACGGCTTGAGGGTGCAGTCACCTCATCGTCCTCAGAATGGCTGGATGGTTCATCCACCCCCTGGCTGTACGGTACATCCACCCTGTGGCTGGGCCCGGGTTCTTCTAGGTCGCGTGTGTCACAGGCTACACTTGCTTTTGAAGGCAGCTTCTCTCCAGCACGGTGTTTCTTCAGCATTTTCACCATACAAACCCGCTTTGCCTCGGCCACAATACTTTTCTTCTGGGTACCGTGCACATTATGGAATGAGGCTAAGTGCATGTCCAATCTGACCAAACTTTTCTTTCCACAAATCTCACAATCCAGCCGTTCCGTACATCGCATGCTGGCCAGTCTAGAAATTAAGGCGAGCTCCTCGCCGTGGATCTCGTGAACCGTCCTTACATGCTGTAGCAGGTTGCTTTGTGCCGTTTGACACAACGGACACTGCCGCTAAAGATAAGGGGAAAAAGATCCTAAATATACCAGTAGCAGACGGAGCTTTAAATATTATACCATTAGCAGACGGAGCTTTAAAGATTATACCATTAGCACACGGAGCTTTAAAGATTATACCATTAGCACACGGAGCTTTTAGTAATACTCACAGTCTTTCGGTCCATTTCTGAGCAACTGAGCACGCCGTTTAATTGCAGTATTAATGCTTTCTCCTCCTCCAGTAAATCACTCTCACCTGGTTCCATATGACCAGGCCGTGATAGCCAATTGCAGCTTTCAAATTGCCGAATTGACGTTGCAAATTTCGGATTGGCTTTCTGCAAGAGAGGGGGTGTGGTCTCCAAAGTTGCAATGTGCAAGTATTTCGGCAACCGGCACTATTTGAGGGTTAGGCGAGGTTGAAATATTTCAAAGTCCGAGGATATACCAGCAGCATAGACACTTAGAATAAAAAAGAGGCCTTTTTAAATTAAATATACCAGAGGCATAGACACTTAGAAAAAAATAGAGGCCTTTTTAAATTAAATATACCAGAGGCATAGACACTTAGAATAAAATAGAGGCCTTTTTAAATTAAATATACCAGAGGCATAGACACTTAGACTAAAAAAGAGGCCTTTTTAAATTAAATATACCAGAGGCATAGACACTTAGAAAAAAATAGAGGCCTTTTTAAATTAAATATACCAGAGGCATAGACACTTAGAATAAAATAGAGGCCTTTTTAAATTAAATATACCAGAGGCATAGACACTTAGACTAAAATAGAGGCCTTTTTAAATTAAATATACCAGAGGCATAGACACTTAGAAAAAAATAGAGGCCTTTTTAAATTAAATATACCAGAGGCATAGACACTTAGAATAAAATAGAGGCCTTTTTAAATTAAATATACCAGAGGCATAGACACTTAGACTAAAAAAGAGGCCTTTTTAAATTAAATATACCAGAGGCATAGACACTTAGACTAAAAAAGAGGCCTTTTTAAATTAAATATACCAGAGGCATAGACACTTAGACTAAAATAGAGGCCTTTTTAAATTAAATATACCAGAGGCATAGACACTTAGACTAAAATAGAGGCCTTTTTAAATTAAATATACCAGAGGCATAGACACTTAGACTAAAATAGAGGCCTTTTTAAATTAAATATACCAGAGGCATAGACACTTAGAATAAAATAGAGGCCTTTTTAAATTAAATATACCAGAGGCATAGACACTTAGACTAAAAAAGAGGCCTTTTTAAATTAAATATACCAGAGTTCCTTAAAAAGCCATGGCAACAGGTGAGACCAATCATTGCTGATTGCGTGGGCTGAGAACGTACCGGCATAATTGAAAAGAATCAGCAACAGGTGAGACCAATCATTGCTGATTGCGTGGGCTGAGAACGTACCGGCATAATTGAAAAGGCCATTTTAAATAAAATATACCAGTAGAAAAGACACTTTGAGTAAAAAAGGCCATTTTAAATAAAATATACCATGGCCAAATGAACTTAGAATAAAAGAGGAGAGTTTAGTTTAAATTATACCATGGTTAAATGCTGTTAGAAAAAAAGTGCACAGTTTAATCTTATTTGGAAGGCGCATTGACTCTTAAAGTCCACAAGATGTCACCGGTACTCCATCGTTTTTTTTCTGTTATACCATATGTACGTGCCACTGGGTGGCTCCTCCAGACACCTCAGCCTAGTTGAAGTGTCCGATGAAGGTGCACTCATCTGGGCATGAGGTAAAGTTATTATACCAACATCATGTGGAGGTTTTCAAGTCAGAATTTGCACAAAGTCCATAAATATACCAGAAGCATGGAGTTTTATGAGTGAATTAGTCTATGTCCCTTACTTTGTTAGACCATACACAAGATATTTTCTTCAGGAAATGCACAGAGTCCAATGCTATAACATTGCCAGGTGGTGGCTTTAAGGGAAAAAAGCATAAAAGTGTCCGAAAAACATGCTCTTTAGCTCGGGTACATCCCCAGGATCAAGAAAAATTGTCAGTTTTTTTTTCTATCTTGCTTAGAAATAGGTGTAAATTGACTCTGAAGTGTCATATCAGGCAATGCACAGAGTCCTTAAATATACCAGTAGCATGAGGTTTTTGTTGGAAATTAGTCTATTTCCCTTCCTGAGTTATACCTTATACAAGTAGTAATCTTCAGGCAATGCACAGAGTCCTTAAATTTACCAGTAGCATGAGGTTTTTGTTGGAAATTAGTCTATTTCCCTTCCTGAGTTAGACCATATACAAGTAGTAATCTTCAGAATATGCACAAAGTCCATAAATATACCAGCAGCACGAAGTTTTCAAGTGGAAAATATTCTATGTCGCTTCATTTGGTATACCATAGGCGTCAGTTTTCGGCGAAAATAATTCTATGTCGATAAAAATGTTATACCATACGTATGATTTTGTGTTCAA
Organism: Brachyhypopomus gauderio; assembly: GCF_052324685.1. NCBI lineage: Eukaryota > Metazoa > Chordata > Actinopteri > Gymnotiformes > Hypopomidae > Brachyhypopomus > Brachyhypopomus gauderio. The sequence goes on from NW_027507145.1 coordinate 69,871, forward strand.
AAATCGCACTATGTTCCAATTTTGACCAAGGGGTGGATCATCCAGAGGCCTCGATCCTCTGACAGTGCCCGCCGAATGTGCACCCAGACGGACATGCATCTCATTCCCCCTGTCTGGATGATTTTATGAATGGGTGATATGCAAACACCTACCATCAGGTATATAGGGGAGAGGGTCTTCTGAAAGCCACATATATGGTATACCATAAATGAAGACAAGGATTATGGCGCACGCTTTGCCCGACCAAAGGTCACTCCCTGGGCATTTTAGAGGATTTGAGAGGCCTCTTTATGGATCTCACAAATGATCCATGCATGGAATTTTGCACACTTTATCCGAATAAAGTGCACTTTTGGGCTTATGAGAGTAGGTTGGTATGCCTCTCTCTGGATGTGAGGAAGGATCCAGGAATAAAGGCATGTAATGCCACACAATTTATCCGACTAAATGACACTCTTGGGCTTATGAGAGAGGATGAGGGGCCTCTCTGTGGATGTCAGAAAGGCTCCATGCATGAAAGCATGTAATGTCACACACTTTATCCGATTAAAGTGTACATGTTGGGCTTATGATTAAGCATGAGGGCCCTATATGTGGATGTCAGAAAGGTTCCAGGCTTAAAGGCATGTAATGTCACACACTTTATCCGATTAAAGTGTACATGTTGGGCTTATGATTAAGCATGAGGGCCCTATATGTGGATGTCAGAAAGGTTCCAGGCTTAAAGGCATGTAATGTCACACACTTTATCCGATTAAAGTGCACATTTGGGCTTATGATTAAGCATGAGGGCCCTATGTGTGGATGTCAGAAAGGCTCCATGCATGAAAGCATGTAATGCCACACACTTTATCCGATTAAAGTGTACATGTTGGGCTTATGATTAAGCATGAGGGCCCTATATGTGGATGTCAGAAAGGTTCCAGGCTTAAAGGCATGTAATGTCACACACTTTATCCGATTAAAGTGCACATTTGGGCTTATGATTAAGCATGAGGGCCCTATGTGTGGATGTCAGAAAGGCTCCATGCATGAAAGCATGTAATGCCACACACTTTATCCGATTAAAGTGTACATGTTGGGCTTATGATTAAGCATGAGGGCCCTATATGTGGATGTCAGAAAGGTTCCAGGCTTAAAGGCATGTAATGTCACACACTTTATCCGATTAAAGTGCACATTTGGGCTTATGATTAAGCATGAGGGCCCTATGTGTGGATGTCAGAAAGGCTCCATGCATGAAAGCATGTAATGCCACACACTTTATCCGATTAAAGTGTACATGTTGGGCTTATGATTAAGCATGAGGGCCCTATATGTGGATGTCAGAAAGGTTCCAGGCTTAAAGGCATGTAATGTCACACACTTTATCCGATTAAAGTGCACATTTGGGCTTATGATTAAGCATGAGGGCCCTATGTGTGGATGTCAGAAAGGCTCCATGCATGAAAGCATGTAATGCCACACACTTTATCCGATTAAAGTGTACATGTTGGGCTTATGATTAAGCATGAGGGCCCTATATGTGGATGTCAGAAAGGTTCCAGGCTTAAAGGCATGTAATGTCACACACTTTATCCGATTAAAGTGCACATTTGGGCTTATGATTAAGCATGAGGGCCCTATGTGTGGATGTCAGAAAGGCTCCATGCATGAAAGCATGTAATGCCACACACTTTATCCGATTAAAGTGCACATTTGGGCTTATGATTAAGCATGAGGGCCCTATGTGTGGATGTCAGAAAGGCTCCATGCATGAAAGCATGTAATGTCACACACTTTATCCGATTAAAGTGTACATGTTGGGCTTATGAGAGTAGGTTGGTATGCCTCTCTCTGGATGTGAGGAAGGATCCAGGAATAAAGGCATGTAATGCCACACAATTTATCCGACTAAATGACACTCTTGGGCTTATGAGAGAGGATGAGGGGCCTCTCTGTGGATGTCAGAAAGGCTCCATGCATGAAAGCATGTAATGTCACACACTTTATCCGATTAAAGTGCACATTTGGGCTTATGATTAAGCATGAGGGCCCTATGTGTGGATGTCAGAAAGGCTCCATGCATGAAAGCATGTAATGTCACACACTTTATCCGATTAAAGTGTACATGTTGGGCTTATGATTAAGCATGAGGGCCCTATATGTGGATGTCAGAAAGGTTCCAGGCTTAAAGGCATGTAATGCCACACACTTTATCCGTTTAAAGTGCACGCTTCGGCTTAAGAGAGGAGTTGAGAGGCCTCTCCCTGGAAGTCACAGATGATCCAGGCCTGCAATGGCAGACACTATATCACTTTATCCGAGTAAGAGGCTCCCTCTGAGCAAAGTAGGGGGGGAGTGAGGCCCCCCCCGGAGGTCTGAAAAGATCCAGGCCTTTAAATGACACGGGCTGTGCCCGAGCAAAGTGCCCACGCTGGGCAAGGGTGGAGGCGTGATGCTCCCCCTTATGGAGGTCGTCCTACCTCCATCCTCACGTAATGTATTTCGACCTGTGCGTATCCGGAGGGTGCTATGCGCAAGCCCGGAAGATGCTGGTTTCGGCTGGCCTTACCGGATCCAATGGCATAGTACCTAGGTGCGCTCTAAGGCCGTAAACCCCCCCCATGTGTTTGAGAATGGTAGGTGTTATACCATTGCCACGAACCACTTATTGAATCAGCCATGCCCTTTCGGCAATCGAGTCTCAGAGGTGTGTCCGAGGGAAGATTTGCCTTGGCGGGCATGGCTGTCTGGCATCTCCCCGACCCTGGAGGAATGCGCTAACGGTGTAATGCAAACACCTACCAGCAGGTATATAGGGGAGCATGCTTTCTGAGCCTTATATGATTGTACCATAATAAGGATCAGAAGAAAGGCAGTGCGTTAAGGTGAACTAGCCCGACTCTAATGCACCTTGACGGCTTAAGGGGAGGGATAAGTGACCCCTGCTGATGGAGGTCAAAGACATCCGTGTCTCTCAGGCCTTCGAACCACTGCTTGCGCCCGACCGAAATGCCACTGCTGGGCATGGGTGTAAGAGTGGTGACCCCCCTTATGGAGGTCTGTCCAACCTCCAGCCTGCATGCTCCACCTCGGCCTGTGCGTATCCGGAGGGTGCTGTGCGCAAGCCCGGAAGATGCTGGTTTCGGCTGGCCTTACCGGATCCAATGGCACAGTACCTAGGTGCGCTCTAAGACCGTTATCCGAACCCAAGTCCGCCAGGGGTTTTTCTGTTATACCAGTAGCATCGACCATCACTTTGATCAGCCAGGCCTTTTCGGGGGTCGAGCGTCCGAGGTGTGTCCGAGGGAAGATTTGCCTTGGCGGGCATGGCTGGCGAGTACCTCCCCGGCCATGGAGGAAAACGCATACGGTGCATTGCAAACACCTACCAGCAGGTATATAGGAGAGCATGTCTCTTGAGTTCATCCTAACCTTATAATGGTTATCCCATTCATAAGGCCTGGATGCAAGGCGGTGCGTGAAGGTAACATTAGCCTGACTCTAACACTTTCACCGGTTAGGGGTGGAGTGGTGACCCCCCTAACACTGGAGGTCTCGCCGACCTCCAGGCACCAGCCTCACATGCTCTACCTCGGCCTGTGCGTATCCGGAGGGTGCTGTGCGCAAGCCCGGAAGATGCTGGTTTCGGCTGGCCTTACCGGATCCAATGGCACAGTACCTAGGTGCGCTCTAAGACCGTTATCCGAACCCAAGTCCGCCAGGGGTTTTTCAGTTATACCAGTAGCATCGACCATCACTTGGTTCAGCCAGGCCTTTTCAGGGGTCGAGCGTCCGAGGTGTGTCCGAGGGAAGATTTGCCTTGGCGGGCATGGCTGGCGAGAACCTCCCCGGCCGTGGAGGAAAACGCGTACGGTGGATTGCAAAAACCTACCAGCAGGTTTTTAGGGAGAGCGTCAATCTCGAGGGCGTTCGGAGCTCTCCCGATCTATTGGCATACGATGCCCGCCAGGGGTTAGGCTCTCGGGTTACCACTTAAGGTTTCTCCCTGTCATAAGAAAGACACACGGTCAAACCAATGCGCAATGTACAATGAGGTGTGAGCTCATATCCTATATATTGCTCAGAGCCGCAACCTCGGTGCGACATACCTAGGTACAGGAATAGGGCGAGAGGTGGATGCGCTCCTTCAGGACGGGTAGGTCGGCAGCCTCTCGGGTATGATCGTTCACCAACGAAAGCTGTACAAAAGGGGTGACTGCGCTCATTGAGGACGGCAGCCTCAACATGACATACCTATCAAAAACTCTCCCATGAGGTGTGTGCGCTCCTTCAGGATGGGAGGTCGGCAGCCTCGGTATGATCATGATGACCGAGACACAGGCCTTGGGTTGGGCCTAGGGTTGAAGCCTTCTGTGCCGCCCGGGTAGTTCCTCCCCAAACCAGCGGGCATGCCTCTATGGGGGGGCCTCGGTCTGAAAAGACACGATCCTCACCCGGAACCGTCTGAGGGAAGCGTTGAAGGCCGGTCTGTCTACACAGGTGTCCGCTATCGGCGTCCATGGTGTACGGGTGAGAGCCAGCAGTGGATCGGGTTAGTTCAACACATGCTTGGCCTCACCCCGCCTGGTCACGGAATCACTCATTTCTCGGTTACGTCCCACAGTAGCGCGCGCGCGTGCTGGGAGCTGACGAGGGCTCTCTCCCCCACGCTGACGGCGCACCCCTGCTGCACCGATGGTGGGCGTCCGGTACCGAGGTGGGCCCCTGACCCTGCCCGGGGGATGGAGCACGCCGAGGTGGCCGCGACGTTAGCTGGTGTCCCTTTCACCACCGCGGTGCAGCTACCTGGTTGATCCTGCCAGTAACATATGCTTGTCTCAAAGATTAAGCCATGCAGGTCTAAGTACACACGGCCGGTACAGTGAAACTGCGAATGGCTCATTAAATCAGTCATGGTTCCTTTGATCGCTCCACACGTTACTCGGATAACTGTGGTAATTCTAGAGCTAATACATGCAAACGAGCGCTGACCCCTCTGGGGGATGCGTGCATTTATCAGATCCAAAACCCATCCGGCGGGGCGCGGGCCCCCCGGCCGCTTTGGTGACTCTAGATAACCTCGGGCCGATCGCGCGCCCTCCGCGGCGGCGACGTCTCATTCGAATGTCTGCCCTATCAACTTTC
>NW_027507145.1:82500-92500 GCF_052324685.1 Brachyhypopomus gauderio
GGGTTAGGGTTAGGGTTAGGGTTAGGGTTAGGGTTAGGGTTAGGGTTAGGGTTAGGGTTAGGGTTAGGGTTAGGGTTAGGGTTAGGGTTAGGGTTAGGGTTAGGGTTAGGGTTAGGGTTAGGGTTAGGGTTAGGGTTAGGGTTAGGGTTAGGGTTAGGGTTAGGGTTAGGGTTAGGGTTAGGGTTAGGGTTAGGGTTAGGGTTAGGGTTAGGGTTAGGGTTAGGGTTAGGGTTAGGGTTAGGGTTAGGGTTAGGGTTAGGGTTAGGGTTAGGGTTAGGGTTAGGGTTAGGGTTAGGGTTAGGGTTAGGGTTAGGGTTAGGGTTAGGGTTAGGGTTAGGGTTAGGGTTAGGGTTAGGGTTAGGGTTAGGGTTAGGGTTAGGGTTAGGGTTAGGGTTAGGGTTAGGGTTAGGGTTAGGGTTAGGGTTAGGGTTAGGGTTAGGGTTAGGGTTAGGGTTAGGGTTAGGGTTAGGGTTAGGGTTAGGGTTAGGGTTAGGGTTAGGGTTAGGGTTAGGGTTAGGGTTAGGGTTAGGGTTAGGGTTAGGGTTAGGGTTAGGGTTAGGGTTAGGGTTAGGGTTAGGGTTAGGGTTAGGGTTAGGGTTAGGGTTAGGGTTAGGGTTAGGGTTAGGGTTAGGGTTAGGGTTAGGGTTAGGGTTAGGGTTAGGGTTAGGGTTAGGGTTAGGGTTAGGGTTAGGGTTAGGGTTAGGGTTAGGGTTAGGGTTAGGGTTAGGGTTAGGGTTAGGGTTAGGGTTAGGGTTAGGGTTAGGGTTAGGGTTAGGGTTAGGGTTAGGGTTAGGGTTAGGGTTAGGGTTAGGGTTAGGGTTAGGGTTAGGGTTAGGGTTAGGGTTAGGGTTAGGGTTAGGGTTAGGGTTAGGGTTAGGGTTAGGGTTAGGGTTAGGGTTAGGGTTAGGGTTAGGGTTAGGGTTAGGGTTAGGGTTAGGGTTAGGGTTAGGGTTAGGGTTAGGGTTAGGGTTAGGGTTAGGGTTAGGGTTAGGGTTAGGGTTAGGGTTAGGGTTAGGGTTAGGGTTAGGGTTAGGGTTAGGGTTAGGGTTAGGGTTAGGGTTAGGGTTAGGGTTAGGGTTAGGGTTAGGGTTAGGGTTAGGGTTAGGGTTAGGGTTAGGGTTAGGGTTAGGGTTAGGGTTAGGGTTAGGGTTAGGGTTAGGGTTAGGGTTAGGGTTAGGGTTAGGGTTAGGGTTAGGGTTAGGGTTAGGGTTAGGGTTAGGGTTAGGGTTAGGGTTAGGGTTAGGGTTAGGGTTAGGGTTAGGGTTAGGGTTAGGGTTAGGGTTAGGGTTAGGGTTAGGGTTAGGGTTAGGGTTAGGGTTAGGGTTAGGGTTAGGGTTAGGGTTAGGGTTAGGGTTAGGGTTAGGGTTAGGGTTAGGGTTAGGGTTAGGGTTAGGGTTAGGGTTAGGGTTAGGGTTAGGGTTAGGGTTAGGGTTAGGGTTAGGGTTAGGGTTAGGGTTAGGGTTAGGGTTAGGGTTAGGGTTAGGGTTAGGGTTAGGGTTAGGGTTAGGGTTAGGGTTAGGGTTAGGGTTAGGGTTAGGGTTAGGGTTAGGGTTAGGGTTAGGGTTAGGGTTAGGGTTAGGGTTAGGGTTAGGGTTAGGGTTAGGGTTAGGGTTAGGGTTAGGGTTAGGGTTAGGGTTAGGGTTAGGGTTAGGGTTAGGGTTAGGGTTAGGGTTAGGGTTAGGGTTAGGGTTAGGGTTAGGGTTAGGGTTAGGGTTAGGGTTAGGGTTAGGGTTAGGGTTAGGGTTAGGGTTAGGGTTAGGGTTAGGGTTAGGGTTAGGGTTAGGGTTAGGGTTAGGGTTAGGGTTAGGGTTAGGGTTAGGGTTAGGGTTAGGGTTAGGGTTAGGGTTAGGGTTAGGGTTAGGGTTAGGGTTAGGGTTAGGGTTAGGGTTAGGGTTAGGGTTAGGGTTAGGGTTAGGGTTAGGGTTAGGGTTAGGGTTAGGGTTAGGGTTAGGGTTAGGGTTAGGGTTAGGGTTAGGGTTAGGGTTAGGGTTAGGGTTAGGGTTAGGGTTAGGGTTAGGGTTAGGGTTAGGGTTAGGGTTAGGGTTAGGGTTAGGGTTAGGGTTAGGGTTAGGGTTAGGGTTAGGGTTAGGGTTAGGGTTAGGGTTAGGGTTAGGGTTAGGGTTAGGGTTAGGGTTAGGGTTAGGGTTAGGGTTAGGGTTAGGGTTAGGGTTAGGGTTAGGGTTAGGGTTAGGGTTAGGGTTAGGGTTAGGGTTAGGGTTAGGGTTAGGGTTAGGGTTAGGGTTAGGGTTAGGGTTAGGGTTAGGGTTAGGGTTAGGGTTAGGGTTAGGGTTAGGGTTAGGGTTAGGGTTAGGGTTAGGGTTAGGGTTAGGGTTAGGGTTAGGGTTAGGGTTAGGGTTAGGGTTAGGGTTAGGGTTAGGGTTAGGGTTAGGGTTAGGGTTAGGGTTAGGGTTAGGGTTAGGGTTAGGGTTAGGGTTAGGGTTAGGGTTAGGGTTAGGGTTAGGGTTAGGGTTAGGGTTAGGGTTAGGGTTAGGGTTAGGGTTAGGGTTAGGGTTAGGGTTAGGGTTAGGGTTAGGGTTAGGGTTAGGGTTAGGGTTAGGGTTAGGGTTAGGGTTAGGGTTAGGGTTAGGGTTAGGGTTAGGGTTAGGGTTAGGGTTAGGGTTAGGGTTAGGGTTAGGGTTAGGGTTAGGGTTAGGGTTAGGGTTAGGGTTAGGGTTAGGGTTAGGGTTAGGGTTAGGGTTAGGGTTAGGGTTAGGGTTAGGGTTAGGGTTAGGGTTAGGGTTAGGGTTAGGGTTAGGGTTAGGGTTAGGGTTAGGGTTAGGGTTAGGGTTAGGGTTAGGGTTAGGGTTAGGGTTAGGGTTAGGGTTAGGGTTAGGGTTAGGGTTAGGGTTAGGGTTAGGGTTAGGGTTAGGGTTAGGGTTAGGGTTAGGGTTAGGGTTAGGGTTAGGGTTAGGGTTAGGGTTAGGGTTAGGGTTAGGGTTAGGGTTAGGGTTAGGGTTAGGGTTAGGGTTAGGGTTAGGGTTAGGGTTAGGGTTAGGGTTAGGGTTAGGGTTAGGGTTAGGGTTAGGGTTAGGGTTAGGGTTAGGGTTAGGGTTAGGGTTAGGGTTAGGGTTAGGGTTAGGGTTAGGGTTAGGGTTAGGGTTAGGGTTAGGGTTAGGGTTAGGGTTAGGGTTAGGGTTAGGGTTAGGGTTAGGGTTAGGGTTAGGGTTAGGGTTAGGGTTAGGGTTAGGGTTAGGGTTAGGGTTAGGGTTAGGGTTAGGGTTAGGGTTAGGGTTAGGGTTAGGGTTAGGGTTAGGGTTAGGGTTAGGGTTAGGGTTAGGGTTAGGGTTAGGGTTAGGGTTAGGGTTAGGGTTAGGGTTAGGGTTAGGGTTAGGGTTAGGGTTAGGGTTAGGGTTAGGGTTAGGGTTAGGGTTAGGGTTAGGGTTAGGGTTAGGGTTAGGGTTAGGGTTAGGGTTAGGGTTAGGGTTAGGGTTAGGGTTAGGGTTAGGGTTAGGGTTAGGGTTAGGGTTAGGGTTAGGGTTAGGGTTAGGGTTAGGGTTAGGGTTAGGGTTAGGGTTAGGGTTAGGGTTAGGGTTAGGGTTAGGGTTAGGGTTAGGGTTAGGGTTAGGGTTAGGGTTAGGGTTAGGGTTAGGGTTAGGGTTAGGGTTAGGGTTAGGGTTAGGGTTAGGGTTAGGGTTAGGGTTAGGGTTAGGGTTAGGGTTAGGGTTAGGGTTAGGGTTAGGGTTAGGGTTAGGGTTAGGGTTAGGGTTAGGGTTAGGGTTAGGGTTAGGGTTAGGGTTAGGGTTAGGGTTAGGGTTAGGGTTAGGGTTAGGGTTAGGGTTAGGGTTAGGGTTAGGGTTAGGGTTAGGGTTAGGGTTAGGGTTAGGGTTAGGGTTAGGGTTAGGGTTAGGGTTAGGGTTAGGGTTAGGGTTAGGGTTAGGGTTAGGGTTAGGGTTAGGGTTAGGGTTAGGGTTAGGGTTAGGGTTAGGGTTAGGGTTAGGGTTAGGGTTAGGGTTAGGGTTAGGGTTAGGGTTAGGGTTAGGGTTAGGGTTAGGGTTAGGGTTAGGGTTAGGGTTAGGGTTAGGGTTAGGGTTAGGGTTAGGGTTAGGGTTAGGGTTAGGGTTAGGGTTAGGGTTAGGGTTAGGGTTAGGGTTAGGGTTAGGGTTAGGGTTAGGGTTAGGGTTAGGGTTAGGGTTAGGGTTAGGGTTAGGGTTAGGGTTAGGGTTAGGGTTAGGGTTAGGGTTAGGGTTAGGGTTAGGGTTAGGGTTAGGGTTAGGGTTAGGGTTAGGGTTAGGGTTAGGGTTAGGGTTAGGGTTAGGGTTAGGGTTAGGGTTAGGGTTAGGGTTAGGGTTAGGGTTAGGGTTAGGGTTAGGGTTAGGGTTAGGGTTAGGGTTAGGGTTAGGGTTAGGGTTAGGGTTAGGGTTAGGGTTAGGGTTAGGGTTAGGGTTAGGGTTAGGGTTAGGGTTAGGGTTAGGGTTAGGGTTAGGGTTAGGGTTAGGGTTAGGGTTAGGGTTAGGGTTAGGGTTAGGGTTAGGGTTAGGGTTAGGGTTAGGGTTAGGGTTAGGGTTAGGGTTAGGGTTAGGGTTAGGGTTAGGGTTAGGGTTAGGGTTAGGGTTAGGGTTAGGGTTAGGGTTAGGGTTAGGGTTAGGGTTAGGGTTAGGGTTAGGGTTAGGGTTAGGGTTAGGGTTAGGGTTAGGGTTAGGGTTAGGGTTAGGGTTAGGGTTAGGGTTAGGGTTAGGGTTAGGGTTAGGGTTAGGGTTAGGGTTAGGGTTAGGGTTAGGGTTAGGGTTAGGGTTAGGGTTAGGGTTAGGGTTAGGGTTAGGGTTAGGGTTAGGGTTAGGGTTAGGGTTAGGGTTAGGGTTAGGGTTAGGGTTAGGGTTAGGGTTAGGGTTAGGGTTAGGGTTAGGGTTAGGGTTAGGGTTAGGGTTAGGGTTAGGGTTAGGGTTAGGGTTAGGGTTAGGGTTAGGGTTAGGGTTAGGGTTAGGGTTAGGGTTAGGGTTAGGGTTAGGGTTAGGGTTAGGGTTAGGGTTAGGGTTAGGGTTAGGGTTAGGGTTAGGGTTAGGGTTAGGGTTAGGGTTAGGGTTAGGGTTAGGGTTAGGGTTAGGGTTAGGGTTAGGGTTAGGGTTAGGGTTAGGGTTAGGGTTAGGGTTAGGGTTAGGGTTAGGGTTAGGGTTAGGGTTAGGGTTAGGGTTAGGGTTAGGGTTAGGGTTAGGGTTAGGGTTAGGGTTAGGGTTAGGGTTAGGGTTAGGGTTAGGGTTAGGGTTAGGGTTAGGGTTAGGGTTAGGGTTAGGGTTAGGGTTAGGGTTAGGGTTAGGGTTAGGGTTAGGGTTAGGGTTAGGGTTAGGGTTAGGGTTAGGGTTAGGGTTAGGGTTAGGGTTAGGGTTAGGGTTAGGGTTAGGGTTAGGGTTAGGGTTAGGGTTAGGGTTAGGGTTAGGGTTAGGGTTAGGGTTAGGGTTAGGGTTAGGGTTAGGGTTAGGGTTAGGGTTAGGGTTAGGGTTAGGGTTAGGGTTAGGGTTAGGGTTAGGGTTAGGGTTAGGGTTAGGGTTAGGGTTAGGGTTAGGGTTAGGGTTAGGGTTAGGGTTAGGGTTAGGGTTAGGGTTAGGGTTAGGGTTAGGGTTAGGGTTAGGGTTAGGGTTAGGGTTAGGGTTAGGGTTAGGGTTAGGGTTAGGGTTAGGGTTAGGGTTAGGGTTAGGGTTAGGGTTAGGGTTAGGGTTAGGGTTAGGGTTAGGGTTAGGGTTAGGGTTAGGGTTAGGGTTAGGGTTAGGGTTAGGGTTAGGGTTAGGGTTAGGGTTAGGGTTAGGGTTAGGGTTAGGGTTAGGGTTAGGGTTAGGGTTAGGGTTAGGGTTAGGGTTAGGGTTAGGGTTAGGGTTAGGGTTAGGGTTAGGGTTAGGGTTAGGGTTAGGGTTAGGGTTAGGGTTAGGGTTAGGGTTAGGGTTAGGGTTAGGGTTAGGGTTAGGGTTAGGGTTAGGGTTAGGGTTAGGGTTAGGGTTAGGGTTAGGGTTAGGGTTAGGGTTAGGGTTAGGGTTAGGGTTAGGGTTAGGGTTAGGGTTAGGGTTAGGGTTAGGGTTAGGGTTAGGGTTAGGGTTAGGGTTAGGGTTAGGGTTAGGGTTAGGGTTAGGGTTAGGGTTAGGGTTAGGGTTAGGGTTAGGGTTAGGGTTAGGGTTAGGGTTAGGGTTAGGGTTAGGGTTAGGGTTAGGGTTAGGGTTAGGGTTAGGGTTAGGGTTAGGGTTAGGGTTAGGGTTAGGGTTAGGGTTAGGGTTAGGGTTAGGGTTAGGGTTAGGGTTAGGGTTAGGGTTAGGGTTAGGGTTAGGGTTAGGGTTAGGGTTAGGGTTAGGGTTAGGGTTAGGGTTAGGGTTAGGGTTAGGGTTAGGGTTAGGGTTAGGGTTAGGGTTAGGGTTAGGGTTAGGGTTAGGGTTAGGGTTAGGGTTAGGGTTAGGGTTAGGGTTAGGGTTAGGGTTAGGGTTAGGGTTAGGGTTAGGGTTAGGGTTAGGGTTAGGGTTAGGGTTAGGGTTAGGGTTAGGGTTAGGGTTAGGGTTAGGGTTAGGGTTAGGGTTAGGGTTAGGGTTAGGGTTAGGGTTAGGGTTAGGGTTAGGGTTAGGGTTAGGGTTAGGGTTAGGGTTAGGGTTAGGGTTAGGGTTAGGGTTAGGGTTAGGGTTAGGGTTAGGGTTAGGGTTAGGGTTAGGGTTAGGGTTAGGGTTAGGGTTAGGGTTAGGGTTAGGGTTAGGGTTAGGGTTAGGGTTAGGGTTAGGGTTAGGGTTAGGGTTAGGGTTAGGGTTAGGGTTAGGGTTAGGGTTAGGGTTAGGGTTAGGGTTAGGGTTAGGGTTAGGGTTAGGGTTAGGGTTAGGGTTAGGGTTAGGGTTAGGGTTAGGGTTAGGGTTAGGGTTAGGGTTAGGGTTAGGGTTAGGGTTAGGGTTAGGGTTAGGGTTAGGGTTAGGGTTAGGGTTAGGGTTAGGGTTAGGGTTAGGGTTAGGGTTAGGGTTAGGGTTAGGGTTAGGGTTAGGGTTAGGGTTAGGGTTAGGGTTAGGGTTAGGGTTAGGGTTAGGGTTAGGGTTAGGGTTAGGGTTAGGGTTAGGGTTAGGGTTAGGGTTAGGGTTAGGGTTAGGGTTAGGGTTAGGGTTAGGGTTAGGGTTAGGGTTAGGGTTAGGGTTAGGGTTAGGGTTAGGGTTAGGGTTAGGGTTAGGGTTAGGGTTAGGGTTAGGGTTAGGGTTAGGGTTAGGGTTAGGGTTAGGGTTAGGGTTAGGGTTAGGGTTAGGGTTAGGGTTAGGGTTAGGGTTAGGGTTAGGGTTAGGGTTAGGGTTAGGGTTAGGGTTAGGGTTAGGGTTAGGGTTAGGGTTAGGGTTAGGGTTAGGGTTAGGGTTAGGGTTAGGGTTAGGGTTAGGGTTAGGGTTAGGGTTAGGGTTAGGGTTAGGGTTAGGGTTAGGGTTAGGGTTAGGGTTAGGGTTAGGGTTAGGGTTAGGGTTAGGGTTAGGGTTAGGGTTAGGGTTAGGGTTAGGGTTAGGGTTAGGGTTAGGGTTAGGGTTAGGGTTAGGGTTAGGGTTAGGGTTAGGGTTAGGGTTAGGGTTAGGGTTAGGGTTAGGGTTAGGGTTAGGGTTAGGGTTAGGGTTAGGGTTAGGGTTAGGGTTAGGGTTAGGGTTAGGGTTAGGGTTAGGGTTAGGGTTAGGGTTAGGGTTAGGGTTAGGGTTAGGGTTAGGGTTAGGGTTAGGGTTAGGGTTAGGGTTAGGGTTAGGGTTAGGGTTAGGGTTAGGGTTAGGGTTAGGGTTAGGGTTAGGGTTAGGGTTAGGGTTAGGGTTAGGGTTAGGGTTAGGGTTAGGGTTAGGGTTAGGGTTAGGGTTAGGGTTAGGGTTAGGGTTAGGGTTAGGGTTAGGGTTAGGGTTAGGGTTAGGGTTAGGGTTAGGGTTAGGGTTAGGGTTAGGGTTAGGGTTAGGGTTAGGGTTAGGGTTAGGGTTAGGGTTAGGGTTAGGGTTAGGGTTAGGGTTAGGGTTAGGGTTAGGGTTAGGGTTAGGGTTAGGGTTAGGGTTAGGGTTAGGGTTAGGGTTAGGGTTAGGGTTAGGGTTAGGGTTAGGGTTAGGGTTAGGGTTAGGGTTAGGGTTAGGGTTAGGGTTAGGGTTAGGGTTAGGGTTAGGGTTAGGGTTAGGGTTAGGGTTAGGGTTAGGGTTAGGGTTAGGGTTAGGGTTAGGGTTAGGGTTAGGGTTAGGGTTAGGGTTAGGGTTAGGGTTAGGGTTAGGGTTAGGGTTAGGGTTAGGGTTAGGGTTAGGGTTAGGGTTAGGGTTAGGGTTAGGGTTAGGGTTAGGGTTAGGGTTAGGGTTAGGGTTAGGGTTAGGGTTAGGGTTAGGGTTAGGGTTAGGGTTAGGGTTAGGGTTAGGGTTAGGGTTAGGGTTAGGGTTAGGGTTAGGGTTAGGGTTAGGGTTAGGGTTAGGGTTAGGGTTAGGGTTAGGGTTAGGGTTAGGGTTAGGGTTAGGGTTAGGGTTAGGGTTAGGGTTAGGGTTAGGGTTAGGGTTAGGGTTAGGGTTAGGGTTAGGGTTAGGGTTAGGGTTAGGGTTAGGGTTAGGGTTAGGGTTAGGGTTAGGGTTAGGGTTAGGGTTAGGGTTAGGGTTAGGGTTAGGGTTAGGGTTAGGGTTAGGGTTAGGGTTAGGGTTAGGGTTAGGGTTAGGGTTAGGGTTAGGGTTAGGGTTAGGGTTAGGGTTAGGGTTAGGGTTAGGGTTAGGGTTAGGGTTAGGGTTAGGGTTAGGGTTAGGGTTAGGGTTAGGGTTAGGGTTAGGGTTAGGGTTAGGGTTAGGGTTAGGGTTAGGGTTAGGGTTAGGGTTAGGGTTAGGGTTAGGGTTAGGGTTAGGGTTAGGGTTAGGGTTAGGGTTAGGGTTAGGGGTTAGGGTTAGGGTTAGGGTTAGGGTTAGGGTTAGGGTTAGGGTTAGGGTTAGGGTTAGGGTTAGGGTTAGGGTTAGGGTTAGGGTTAGGGTTAGGGTTAGGGTTAGGGTTAGGGTTAGGGTTAGGGTTAGGGTTAGGGTTAGGGTTAGGGTTAGGTTAGGGTTAGGGTTAGGGTTAGGGTTAGGGTTAGGGTTAGGGTTAGGGTTAGGGTTAGGGTTAGGGTTAGGGTTAGGGTTAGGGTTAGGGTTAGGGTTAGGGTTAGGGTTAGGGTTAGGGTTAGGGTTAGGGTTAGGGTTAGGGTTAGGGTAGGGTTAGGGTTAGGGTTAGGGTTAGGGTTAGGGTTAGGGTTAGGGTTAGGGTTAGGGTTAGGGTTAGGGTTAGGGTTAGGGTTAGGGTTAGGGTTAGGGTTAGGGTTAGGGTTAGGGTTAGGGTTAGGGTTAGGGTTAGGGTTAGGGTTAGGGTTAGGGTTAGGGTTAGGGTTAGGGTTAGGGTTAGGGTTAGGGTTAGGGTTAGGGTTAGGGTTAGGGTTAGGGTTAGGGTTAGGGTTAGGGTTAGGGTTAGGGTTAGGGTTAGGGTTAGGGTTAGGGTTAGGGTTAGGGTTAGGGTTAGGGTTAGGGTTAGGGTTAGGGTTAGGGTTAGGGTTAGGGTTAGGGTTAGGGTTAGGGTTAGGGTTAGGGTTAGGGTTAGGGTTAGGGTTAGGGTTAGGGTTAGGGTTAGGGTTAGGGTTAGGGTTAGGGTTAGGGTTAGGGTTAGGGTTAGGGTTAGGGTTAGGGTTAGGGTTAGGGTTAGGGTTAGGGTTAGGGTTAGGGTTAGGGTTAGGGTTAGGGTTAGGGTTAGGGTTAGGGTTAGGGTTAGGGGTTAGGGTTAGGGTTAGGGTTAGGGTTAGGGTTAGGGTTAGGGTTAGGGTTAGGGTTAGGGTTAGGGTTAGGGTTAGGGTTAGGGTTAGGGTTAGGGTTAGGGTTAGGGTTAGGGTTAGGGTTAGGGTTAGGGTTAGGGTTAGGGTTAGGGTTAGGGTTAGGGTTAGGGTTAGGGTTAGGGTTAGGGTTAGGGTTAGGGTTAGGGTTAGGGTTAGGGTTAGGGTTAGGGTTAGGGTTAGGGTTAGGGTTAGGGTTAGGGTTAGGGTTAGGGTTAGGGTTAGGGTTAGGGTTAGGGTTAGGGTTAGGGTTAGGGTTAGGGTTAGGGTTAGGTTAGGGTTAGGGTT